>NC_134489.1:54497713-54660213 GCF_040206685.1 Ascaphus truei | reverse complement strand
CACACACACACACACACACACACACACACACACACACACACACACACACACACACACACACACACACACACACACGCATACATACACACACATACACACACACACCCACACACACCCATGCATACACACACACCCATACACACACATGCATACACACACCCATGCATACACACACCCATGCATACACACACACACACCCATGCATACACACACACACACACACACACACACCCATGCATACACACACACACCCATCCATACACACACACACACCCATGTATACACACACACACATGCATACACACACACACATGCATGCATACACACCTTCTCGCTGCTTACTGAATCGCTAAAGGCATTTTTGTCGAGAAGCTGGCGAAAACCGACTTATTGGAGCTTTTTGCATAGGCTCCAATGGACCAGACAGCTCTCACAGTCGCCAAAGTGCTGTGGAAGAAGTATTTTATACACTACGGTCTGCTGAATCAGATGCACTCCGACCAGGGAAGGGACTTTGTGAGCAAGCTTATAAAGGAGCTACTCAAGCTGCTAAATATTCAGAAGTCCTAGACTAATCCATATCATCTAGGGAGAGACGCTCTCCCAGAAAGATTCAACCGGACATTGTTAGACATGCTAGGCACCTTAAAAGGCTCTCAAAAGGGCGAATGGAGCAAGCACGTCGAACACTGGTGCAAGCATACAATTGCACCAGACGTGAATCTATGGGATACACATCGTACTTCATGATGTTCGGGCGAGAGGCACGACTGCCACTAGACATCGGTCTAAGGGTATCTACTGATCGGGTACCCAATATGGCTCACTACCGCTTTGTGAAGTGACTTCAGGACAGCCTGCACCACGCCTACCAGCTAGCGGAAAAGGCTTCAGCCCGCATGAACGTCTGCAACAAGTGGAGGTATGAATACAAGGTCCGATATCGGGAACTTCATCCTGGAGACGCTGTTCTCCCACGCAATCTAGGAATTCCCGGCAAACACAAGGTGGTCGATCGCTGGAGAGAAGGATCCTTCGAAATAGAATCTCAATTGCCAGACCTCCCTGTCTACTGCATACGAGACGCGGATGGCTGGGTAAAGGTCTGGCAGCGAAACCACCTGTTACCCATCCCACAAGTGTGAGAGAGTAAAACAGAAACAAAGACCACCGTAATTGGCCAGGAGCCAGAAGAGTCTGCAGAGACTCTTAAGCCTGTAACAGAATCCAACCAAGATCCTTTGGAAGGCACATCTACCAACTTCAATGGATACTGGTGGGCACCTCCCGAAGGAGCACCGGGTAATGGGCTCGTGCCTCAAGTACCCTCACCAGTGGCTTCAACAAGTCGTTCACGGGATCCCCAAAGTCCAAGTTTTGTGCCAAATAGAGACTTTTTTCACCCTAGTAGAGACTTTGTTCACCCAAGTTCACCCCTCATGAGGGGGTCGAGGCCTCAAGCCTCCTATAGCCCTCTCACGATGAAGACATTATGACGAAGGCTCGCCGAAGTCAGCGAGTAAGACGCCCTCCCACTAGAGGGGTATATGATTCGCTAGGGGCACCCCATTATGAGTCTCAGCAGCAAGCTAACAATAATCTAGCCTCTGTCATAAACATGTTCATTGAAATGTACAATATCGTTTAAAGTTGTGCATGTGTTAAGTTATATATATCCTGCAATTTTAGTATATAACTTGTGTCATGTTTGTATTACAGTACGTTGTTCCCAAGTGGGGTCATTGGAGTCTCAACCAGGGGGAGGATTTAGCTGTGTCCCCCTTGTCACGGTAGCTTATGACAAGATATAATGAACACCAAATATCTGGGTTGAACTGAACGAGGCTTAGATATAATAAAATATATTTATTCCTTAAAAAAGGTGAACACAGCAATATAGTACAATTAACAGACAAGAAGGTAACACTTACCAAAACAGTAGCCAAGGCGGCGGTGGCGGTGGCACCGGCCAGAAAGTCTGCCAATACCCCCCAATGGACTCAGAGGCCCATCTCAACCGGGGAAAGGAATAGACGCCGAACAGAAGATCTCTGTTTATATTGCGGAAACGATGGGCACTATCTCGCTGATTGCCCAAATAAGTCCAGGCAGTCTTCTTTCCAGAGCCCTAGAAGAAATCAGCTGCACGCTATTTCAAAAAACTGTTCTCTCTGCTTCTCAAAGGAAAGATAACCCTCCTTCACTACACCCTCACCTCCTGGTTCCTATTATAATCGAGGAAGGAACACATCGTTTTTCAACCACAGTAATGGTCGACTCAGGGGCGGCAGGGAATTTTATGGACATAGAATTCGCCAAGAACAATTCGGTATCATTTGTAGCCAAGGAATCGCCAGAAAGGATGGAAGTCGTTGACGGTTCTCCCTTGAGCTCTGGACCTGTTACCCATGAAACCAGTAACTTAACACTAATTATGGAGCCCAATCACCAGGAGAAGATTTCATTTGGTCTCATTCCATCACCTTTGTTTCCAGTGATTCTGGGAATTCCATGGCTCATGATCCATAACCCACTAATGGACTGGAAGACCAAGACACTCACGTTTCCCTCGGAGCACTGTCAGCTAGCCTGTCTACCTAAAACTCCTATACCAGAGTGTGTAGGAATACATAAGATTTCCTCGTCTCAAGAAAATCTTCTACCGGCTCCTTACTCTGAGTTTTTAGATGTGTGACAAGAAGAACGCGGATACGCTACCCCCACATCACTCTTATGACTGTCCCATTGAATTATTACTGGGTGCTGCTATTCCGTTTGGAAGAATTTATTCCCTCTCAGAACCGGAATTGAAGGTCCTCAATGACTACCTACAGGAGAACCTATCAAAGAGTTTTATCCGACCCTCTACTTCTCCAGCAGGCGCTGCGCTCTTCTTTGTGGGAAAGAAAGACGGTTCTCTACGCCCCTGCATTGACTATCGGGAACTAAATAAGATAACGGTGAAGAACAGGTACCCATTACCTCTGATTCCTGAACTATTGGAAAGAATTCGGTCAGCCAAAATCTTTACCAAATTAGATCTCAGAGGAGCGTATAATTTGGTCCGCATTCGACCCAGTGACGAATGGAAAACAGCCTTCCGAACCCGTTATGGGCACTATGAATATCTGGTGATGCCTTTCGGACTCTGTAATGCCCCTGCTACCTTCCAGCATTTAATCAATGATGTCCTCCGAGAGTTATTGGACCAATTCGTAGTGGCATACCTGGATGACATCCTAGTCTTCTCAGATAACATCATGGATCATCAGAGACATGTCCGAATTGTCCTTGAGCATCTCCGTAAGTACAAATTATACATCAAGTTAGAAAAATGCGAATTCGAAAAAACCAGCATGCAATTTCTCGGTTACATCATCTCTCCCGAGGGTTTGAGTATGGACCCAGGCAAGATTCAAGCCGTGGTGGAATGGCCAATCCCTCGGAATGAAAAGGACATTCAGAGATTTGTGGGTTTTGCCAATTTCTATAGACGTTTTATTAAAAATTTCTCTGGCATTATTGCCCCAATCACCCAACTCACACGGAAGGAATTCCCCTTCAAATGGTCTCCTAAAGCGGATGCGGCATTCGAACAATTGAAGTCACTCTTCACATATGCCCCTATCCTCATCCATCCAAATCCAGAATTACCATTCATCTTGGAAGTGGGTGCATCTGACTCCGCTGTTGGGGCCATTCTGTCACAAAGAATTGGACCCAAGATGCTCCTTCATCCATGTGCCTTTTATTCATACCAAATGTCAACAGCTGAACGAAATTATGACATTGGAAACAAAGAACTCTTGGCTATAAAAGCTGCATTCTCTGAGTGGAGACATCTACTGGAGGGGGCCAATAACCCAATTACGGTCTTTACGGATCACAGGAACTTAGAATTCATTCGATCCGCAAAGAGACTGTCTGCGCGACAAGCCAGGTGGGCTCTCTTCTTTGCAAGATTTCAGTTCCACATCTCCTACCGCCCTGGCTCCAAGAATGGAAAAGCCGACGCCTTGTCACAGTCCTTTCCAAATCCTAGTTCAGACAAAGAGCAAGAAGAAACTATTCTTCCAAAAAGAAATTTTTTGGGCGTCACATTCTCCGCAGATCTCCTCACACGAATAAAGGGAGCCTACTCAAATGACTCTTTTCTTAAAAACCCTCCTCCGGAAGCAGAACTATATCTATGTGATGGTCTCTGGAACTGTAAGGATCGTCTGTTCGTCCCTAAGAAGGTAAAATTAGAGGTGTTCCAATTAATGCACGACTCCCGACCCGCTGGTTACCCAGGTGTCCTCAAGACACAGGAACTGTTGTCTCGCTCTTTTTGGTGGCCTAAATTAGCACAAGATGTTAAAGACTATGTCCTCTCCTGTGAGACTTTTGCTAGGACCAAGACCCCTCGAGCATCACCTGTGGGTTTACTGCAGCCTCTTCCGGTTCCAACTCGTCCTTGGGGGTCGATATCAATGGATTTTATTGTTAACCTGCCCCGATCAAGTGGACATAATACCATCCTTGTAGTGGTGGATCGACTTACAAAGATGGCTCACTTCATTGCAGCACTGAATCTTCCTTCTGCAGAACAGACAGCCAAGTTGATTGTAAAAGAGGTGTTTCGGCTTCACGGGGCTCCTGATGAGATCATATCCGATAGAGGGGTACAATTCACTTCAAAATTTTGGAGGACCTTCTGTTCCTCTCTAGGAATTCATTTAAATTTATCGTCTGGCTATCATCCACAATCCAATGGCCAGAAAGAAAGGACCAATCAGACTTTGGAACAATACTTAAGATGTTTTGTTTGTTATCTCCAGGATGACTGGATTGATTTCCTACCATTAGCTGAGTTTTCATACAACAATTTACATCATTTTCCGACTCAGAAGAGCCCCATTTTCTAAAATTATGGATTTCATCCAACCTTTATTCCTCGTTTTCCATCTTCGGGACCCATTCCGGCAGTTACAGAGAAACTGGAGACTCTGCGAGACATCCAGGAGACCCTCAAAGAGACACTTCGTGAGACTCAAGTAAAGTACAAAAGAGCAGCAGACCAACACCGCAGACCCTCCCCAGAATTTCAAGTCGGGGATAAAGTTTGGCTTTCTACAAGAAATCTACGTCTAAAGGTTCCAACCATTAAATTGGGCCAAAAATACATCGGGCCATTTCGCATCTCAGCACTAATAAATCCAGTGTCCTTCAGATTAGAGCTTCCTGAGACCATCAAAATACACCCTGTGTTTCATTCTTCTCTGCTGAAACCTTTCCGTGAGAATCCGTTTCCCGGACGGAGACTTCCTCCCCCTGAACCCGTCCTCGTGGATAACGAAGAGGAATTCATTGTGGAGAGAATTTTGGATTCCAGGTTACACCGAGGGAAACTACAGTGCCTGGTTCACTGGGGGGGCTATGGCCCAGAGGAAAGGTCTTGGGAACCCAAAGATTTTGTACATGCTCCACGACTAGTCAAAGCTTTTCACCGGAGATATCCAGACAAGCCTAGCAAGGATCGTCCGGAGAACGCTCTTGGGAGGGTGGAGTAATGTCATATTCTCTAGACTGCTGTTCCCATGCTTGGCCACCGGGACTGCTGCCACTCTCAATGTCTGGTTCTAGCCTGCAGTACCTATATTTGCCCACCGGGAGTGCTGCTGCTAAACTAAGGAACATTCCAGACTCTGATACCTGACACCTCTGCACCTGTGCTCCACCTCTCAGCCTGCCTATATAAACCTCACTTTCCTGTTCCTCTTTGCCTGTTTATACTGGTTCCTTAGCTTCTGCAAGGTTCCTGTGTTTACTGCTGTGCTAGCTATTGCTATCATCCTGTTCCAGTTTCCTCGTTGCCGACCTCTGCTTGTTTCCTGACTTCGCTACCTGCCGCCTGCCTCGGACCTCTGCTTGTTTCCTGACTTCGCTACCTGCCGGGTGCCTCGGACCCCTGCTTGTTTCCTGACTTCGCTCTCTGCTGTTCCTGCCACTGGGAACCACTTCAGCCGAAGTCCAATCCTTGACAGGTAACAAGCAGAGGTCCGAGGCAGGCGGCAGGTAGCGAAGTCAGGTAACAAGCAGAGGTCAGCAACGAGGAGACTGGAACAGGACAGGGGAGCAAGGACAGGTCTGGGGGCAGGGACTGAGAACATGAACAAACAGGGACAAGCCAGATTACCAGCAAGGGCTTTTACTGTCAACAGACTTCTATAATACAGGTACAGGTACAGAAAACAGATCAGGATCAGAGGCATGTGCAATAGGAGTCTGACTTCAAGCAAAGGCAAAGGAAACAGACAGGAAGCAGAGCTATAAGACAGAGAAGAGAGCAAAAAGAAAAAAGAAAGACAGACAGAGAGGAACCCAGAGGAAACAGAAGGCAGCAGCACACCCGGTGGACAAAGAACAACTATGGCTAGGCAGGAGGTCTAGGAGACCCTGACATTACTCCCCCCTGTCGAGAGCATTCTCCGGACGATCCTCCAGGCTCTTCCCGGAGGCCTTGATGAAAAGTGGACTCAAGGTGACCCACCTCTGGTGGTTTGTCAGTGGGCAGAGGGTACTCCACAGGTACATTGGGTGCTGCAAGGAACCTCTGAGTGGGTGCGTTCAACCCAAAAGCAGGGGCAGAGACATCAGGAACGTGGGCATCAAGGACGGATGCAGCCTTTCCAGATGAGTCAGTGGGGACACAGATTTCGCTCTCCATGGTCTCCTCTTGCGACTGCCGTTTCGTGGCATCACCCAATGAAAGATGAGCTATTTGAGTTTTCAGCTCTTGAAGCTGTCCTTCTGCACTTCTTTTCCCACTCAAAGAAGTTGTCAGTTCAGCTTCTTTGGAGTTGAGTCGCGACTCCATCTCTCCCAGCTGACTTGGAACAAGACTTAAATGTGTTTCTTTTTCTTTATTTCTGACCTGTAGCTGCCGGTACTCCTCCCAGATTTTGTCCAGCTGCAGCCGGGCCTTCTCATGGGCTGTGTGATTCAACACTTTGCAGGCATCAATCATCTTGACCCCATAACGCAGTGTCAGGCCAGCCACTTGACGGACGGACACTTCCTCCCTCTCTTTTTTGGCAAGCTGTGTCTTGAGCTCAGCGATCTGCGCCTGCAGCGCTGTGAGATGCTGTGCTGTGGGTTCAGCTGCTAGCTTTATCTCTTCCATCTTTAGGCGTTGCTGCAATTTCCACTCCTCAGCGAGAGACCCCTGGTTGAGTGCATTTTGCAATTTTCCTCTCAGGGCTTTCAGCTCTTCCCAATGATCATTTTGAGCTTGCTTCCATGCATCCCTCATTACGTCATGGAGCTCTGATAATTCCTTTGGCAAGGTCTCAGCTGCCTACCTTTTCCAGTTCTCTTTCTCCTGGGTGTACTGACTGTTAGAGATGGAGCAGTGTCTCTGCTCCTCCAACTCTTGTTTCAGTTTCTGGACCGCCTTGTGTTCCCTCTCATACAGGGTTACCTGGGTTCTAAGCTCCTCCTCCAGCGAGGCTCTGGTTATGCTCAGTGTGGCCTTCAGCTCCTCATGCTGTTCTTTGGGGACACACTGGGTACTCAAATACTCTTGCAGCATCTTTATCTTGTAGGCAGTCTGGAAACTTTCTTCCTGCAGAAATCGCTGCTTTTCTTCAGCATTCACCCATTTCTCCTTCGTGTCCTGCAGATGTGTATGCAGTTCTTGCAGCTGACTCTGCAGCATATTTTCTACTTGTGTGCGCTGCTCCAGAGAGACACGTTCTTCTTGCAGCATCCTCTGCATTCTGCAGTGCTGTCTGCATGTTTTTTTTTTCCCGGGCCAACTGTTTCTTCTCCTCTCCTAATTCATGGAGTTTCTTATCTCCTTCACTGACTTGGACATAGAGATTCTTGCACTCCTGGGTTACCATTTCAAAACTGCTATTTAACCCTTCGAAGATCTCTCTCAAAGAATGTAGTTCTGTGTTGAAGTGGCAATTCTTCTCCTCGGAGGCTTCCAGTTTTGCGCCAACTTGAGCCATGAAACTCTGGCACTGGGCATTATCAACATAGGCCTTCTCAAGCTTACTTTACAGGATCACCCTGTCCCTCTACAACTGCTCTTTTTCTTTCTCCTGGAGAACACACTTAGCAATTGCTGAAGATAGACAGCTTTGTAGTGCAGCCTTGGCTTCTTGCTCCTTATCAAAACGTCCATAAAGACAATCAATCGTTTTCTGTGCAGCTTGAAGCGTCTGAGTTAGGGCATCTTTCTTTTCTTCCACTATTCTTGGGATACCTCTGTGAGTTGCCTTAAGCTTCAGCATATCTCTTTCATCAAATGCAGACTCTGAGGTTAAATTTTCATTCTTAATTTCTTCTGCAACTTCCACAGTAATGCGTCCCTTCTTTTTCTTCTTCTTTCTTGCTTTGAGAAGTTCTGAAGAATCAGTGGTACTGTGTTCACATTTACTGCTCAAGACTGTTTTCAGAGTGGGAGCCATAACTTCAGACATACTGTAGGGAAACCAAACTTCCCAAGAAACCAGTAATGCAGAAAATGTGTCTTTAAAGCAGAAGCATTAGAATGAACAACAGGAATATTAGACACAGAGAGACACAAGATAGGAGAGCTGACCTTTTGAGACTTTAGCATCAGTCACGGAGATTTATAAATGCAAGAAAAAAACATAGACAGAGAAACCTGTAGTTATATCTGAAACTTTAGAAATCAGGCGTAGGGATATCATATAGACAAAGAAAACCTGCAGTTGAATCTGAAACTTTAGAAATCAGGCATAGAAATATCATAGACAGCAGGAAACTACTACAGAGAAAACTTGCAGTTAGATCTGAAACTTTTGACATCAGACAGAGAAACTCTGCAGTTAAATCTGAAACTTTTGATATCAGGCGTAGGGATATCATATGTTACAGAGAAACAAATTTTAGGGGAACTTGCAGGATGCAGTAACAAAATAATGGAAGCACTCTTGTCTTTTGAAATGGGAACCCTGTGAATAGCAGTGGTCCAACCAGGGATGCAGAGACAAGCCTTGTTCAGGGAATGAAAAGTCAAAGTCTAAAAAGGTGGCAACAGGTACTGCAAGGGTTAACCCAGGCACTGCACAAAAGAAAAATCTCAAAGAAAGGTGCACTAGTCTCTGCAGCAACAGTTCTAGTCTCAGCAAAAATGTTTTTTCGTTATGAACGCAATAATTCTTGCAGAACACTTAGCAGCAAAAAAAAAAACCTTCCCAACTGGGATTTCCAAAAAAGAAACGAAAGTACTTATCTTCAACCATGCGGATGTGGTCTGCTGCAGCAGGCAGGAAAGGGTGCAGGCAGAAGAAGAATCTGTTCCAGCAAGATCCAGAAGTGGCCTTTGCTTTCTGTCACGGGAGACTCCTGTGGCGGGTAGGATCTCGGTGGCCGGAACAGCACGAGCGTAGTAGGGGTCACAATCAGAGGGTCCGAGGCAGGCGGCAGACAGCACAGTCAGGAAACAAGCAGAGGTCCGAGGCAGGCGGCAGGTAGCGAAGTCAGGTAACAAGCAGAGGTCAGCAACGCGGAGACTGGAACAGGACAGGGGAGCAAGGACAGGTCTGGGGGCAGGGACTGAGAACAGGAACAAACAGGGACAAGCCAGATTACCAGCAAGGGCTTTTACTGTGAACAGACTTCTATAATACAGGTACAGGTACAGAAAACAGATCAGGATCAGAGGCATGTGCAATAGGAGTCTGACTTCAAGCAAAGGCAAAGGAAACAGACAGGAAGCAGAGCTATAAGACAGAGAAGAGAGCAAAAAGAAAAAAGAAAGACAGACAGAGAGGAACCCAGAGGAAACAGAAGGCAGCAGCACACCCGGTGGACAAAGAACAACTATGGCTAGGCAGGAGGTCTAGGAGACCCTGACATTACTCCCCCCTGTCGAGAGCATTCTCCGGACGATCCTCCAGGCTCTTCCCGGAGGCCTTGATGAAAAGTGGACTCAAGGTGACCCACCTCTGGTGGTTTGTCAGTGGGCAGAGGGTACTCCACAGGTACATTGGGTGCTGCAAGGAACCTCTGAGTGGGTGCGTTCAACCCAAAAGCAGGGGCAGAGACATCAGGAACGTGGGCATCAAGGACGGATGCAGCCTTTCCAGATGAGTCAGTGGGGACACAGATTTCGCTCTCCATGGTCTCCTCTTGCGACTGCCGTTTCGTGGCATCACCCAATGAAAGATGAGCTATTTGAGTTTTCAGCTCTTGAAGCTGTCCTTCTGCACTTCTTTTCCCACTCAAAGAAGTTGTCAGTTCAGCTTCTTTGGAGTTGAGTCGCGACTCCATCTCTCCCAGCTGACTTGGAACAAGACTTAAATGTGTTTCTTTTTCTTTATTTCTGACCTGTAGCTGCCGGTACTCCTCCCAGATTTTGTCCAGCTGCAGCCGGGCCTTCTCATGGGCTGTGTGATTCAACACTTTGCAGGCATCAATCATCTTGACCCCATAACGCAGTGTCAGGCCAGCCACTTGACGGACGGACACTTCCTCCCTCTCTTTTTTGGCAAGCTGTGTCTTGAGCTCAGCGATCTGCGCCTGCAGCGCTGTGAGATGCTGTGCTGTGGGTTCAGCTGCTAGCTTTATCTCTTCCATCTTTAGGCGTTGCTGCAATTTCCACTCCTCAGCGAGAGACCCCTGGTTGAGTGCATTTTGCAATTTTCCTCTCAGGGCTTTCAGCTCTTCACAATGATCATTTTGAGCTTGCTTCCATGCATCCCTCATTACGTCATGGAGCTCTGATAATTCCTTTGGCAAGGTCTCAGCTGCCTACCTTTTCCAGTTCTCTTTCTCCTGGGTGTACTGACTGTTAGAGATGGAGCAGTGTCTCTGCTCCTCCAACTCTTGTTTCAGTTTCTGGACCGCCTTGTGTTCCCTCTCATACAGGGTTACCTGGGTTCTAAGCTCCTCCTCCAGCGAGGCTCTGGTTATGCTCAGTGTGGCCTTCAGCTCCTCATGCTGTTCTTTGGGGACACACTGGGTACTCAAATACTCTTGCAGCATCTTTATCTTGTAGGCAGTCTGGAAACTTTCTTCCTGCAGAAATCGCTGCTTTTCTTCAGCATTCACCCATTTCTCCTTCGTGTCATGCAGATGTGTATGCAGTTCTTGCAGCTGACTCTGCAGCATATTTTCTACTTGTGTGCGCTGCTCCAGAGAGACACGTTCTTCTTGCAGCATCCTCTGCATTCTGCAGTGCTGTCTGCATGTTTTTTTTTCCCCGGGCCAACTGTTTCTTCTCCTCTCCTAATTCATGGAGTTTCTTATCTCCTTCACTGACTTGGACATAGAGATTCTTGCACTCCTGGGTTACCATTTCAAAACTGCTATTTAACCCTTCGAAGATCTCTCTCAAAGAATGTAGTTCTGTGTTGAAGTGGCAATTCTTCTCCTCGGAGGCTTCCAGTTTTGCGCCAACTTGAGCCATGAAACTCTGGCACTGGGCATTATCAACATAGGCCTTCTCAAGCTTACTTTACAGGATCACCCTGTCCCTCTACAACTGCTCTTTTTCTTTCTCCTGGAGAACACACTTAGCAATTGCTGAAGATAGACAGCTTTGTAGTGCAGCCTTGGCTTCTTGCTCCTTATCAAAACGTCCATAAAGACAATCAATCGTTTTCTGTGCAGCTTGAAGCGTCTGAGTTAGGGCATCTTTCTTTTCTTCCACTATTCTTGGGATACCTCTGTGAGTTGCCTTAAGCTTCAGCATATCTCTTTCATCAAATGCAGACTCTGAGGTTAAATTTTCATTCTTAATTTCTTCTGCAACTTCCACAGTAATGCGTCCCTTCTTTTTCTTCTTCTTTCTTGCTTTGAGAAGTTCTGAAGAATCAGTGGTACTGTGTTCACATTTACTGCTCAAGACTGTTTTCAGAGTGGGAGCCATAACTTCAGACATACTGTAGGGAAACCAAACTTCCCAAGAAACCAGTAATGCAGAAAATGTGTCTTTAAAGCAGAAGCATTAGAATGAACAACAGGAATATTAGACACAGAGAGACACAAGATAGGAGAGCTGACCTTTTGAGACTTTAGCATCAGTCACGGAGATTTATAAATGCAAGAAAAAAACATAGACAGAGAAACCTGTAGTTATATCTGAAACTTTAGAAATCAGGCGTAGGGATATCATATAGACAAAGAAAACCTGCAGTTGAATCTGAAACTTTAGAAATCAGGCATAGAAATATCATAGACAGCAGGAAACTACTACAGAGAAAACTTGCAGTTAGATCTGAAACTTTTGACATCAGACAGAGAAACTCTGCAGTTAAATCTGAAACTTTTGATATCAGGCGTAGGGATATCATATGTTACAGAGAAACAAATTTTAGGGGAACTTGCAGGATGCAGTAACAAAATAATGGAAGCACTCTTGTCTTTTGAAATGGGAACCCTGTGAATAGCAGTGGTCCAACCAGGGATGCAGAGACAAGCCTTGTTCAGGGAATGAAAAGTCAAAGTCTAAAAAGGTGGCAACAGGTACTGCAAGGGTTAACCCAGGCACTGCACAAAAGAAAAATCTCAAAGAAAGGTGCACTAGTCTCTGCAGCAACAGTTCTAGTCTCAGCAAAAATGTTTTTTCGTTATGAACGCAATAATTCTTGCAGAACACTTAGCAGCAAAAAAAAAAACCTTCCCAACTGGGATTTCCAAAAAAGAAACGAAAGTACTTATCTTCAACCATGCGGATGTGGTCTGCTGCAGCAGGCAGGAAAGGGTGCAGGCAGAAGAAGAATCTGTTCCAGCAAGATCCAGAAGTGGCCTTTGCTTTCTGTCACGGGAGACTCCTGTGGCGGGTAGGATCTCGGTGGCCGGAACAGCACGAGCGTAGTAGGGGTCACAATCAGAGGGTCCGAGGCAGGCGGCAGACAGCGCAGTCAGGAAACAAGCAGAGGTCCGAGGCAGGCGGCAGGTAGCGAAGT
Organism: Ascaphus truei; assembly: GCF_040206685.1. Classification (NCBI taxonomy): domain Eukaryota; kingdom Metazoa; phylum Chordata; class Amphibia; order Anura; family Ascaphidae; genus Ascaphus; species Ascaphus truei. The sequence continues at coordinate 54,647,284 of NC_134489.1, read as the reverse complement.
CAGGTAACAAGCAGAGGTCAGCAACGCGGAGACTGGAACAGGACAGGGGAGCAAGGACAGGTCTGGGGGCAGGGACTGAGAACAGGAACAAACAGGGACAAGCCAGATTACCAGCAAGGGCTTTTACTGTCAACAGACTTCTATAATACAGGTACAGGTACAGAAAACAGATCAGGATCAGAGGCATGTGCAATAGGAATCTGACTTCAAGCAAAGGCAAAGGAAACAGACAGGAAGCAGAGCTATAAGACAGAGAAGAGAGCAAAAAGAAAAAAGAAAGACAGACAGAGAGGAACCCAGAGGAAACAGAAGGCAGCAGCACACCCGGTGGACAAAGAACAACTATGGCTAGGCAGGAGGTCTAGGAGACCCTGACATTACTCCCCCCTGTCGAGAGCGTTCTCTGGACGGTCCTCCAGGCTCTTCCCGGAGGCCTTGATGAAAAGTGGACTCAAGGTGACCCACCTCTGGTGGTTTGTCAGTGGGCAGAGGGTACTCCACAGGTACATTGGGTGCTGCAAGGAACCTCCGAGTGGGTGCGTTCAACCCAAAAGCAGGGGCAGAGACATCAGGAACGTGGGCATCAAGGACGGATGCAGCCTTTCCAGATGAGTCAGTGGGGACACAGATTTCGCTCTCCATGGTCTCCTCTTGCGACTGCCATTTCGTGGCATCACCCAATGAAAGATGAGCTATTTGAGTTTTCAGCTCTTGAAGCTGTCCTTCTGCACTTCTTTTCCCACTCAAAGAAGTTGTCAGTTCAGCTTCTTTGGAGTTGAGTCGCGACTCCATCTCTCCCAGCTGACTTGGAACAAGACTTAAATGTGTTTCTTTTTCTTTATTTCTGACCTGTAGCTGCCGGTACTCCTCCCAGACTTTGTCCAGCTGCAGCCGGGCCTTCTCATGGGCTGTGTGATTCAACACTTTGCAGGCATCAATCATCTTGACCCCATAACGCAGTGTCAGGCCAGCCACTTGACGGACGGACACTTCCTCCCTCTCTTTTTTGGCAAGCTGTGTCTTGAGCTCAGCGATCTGCGCCTGCAGCGCTGTGAGATGCTGTGATGTGGGTTCAGCTGCTAGCTTTATCTCTTCCATCTTTAGGCGTTGCTGCAATTTCCACTCCTCAGCGAGAGACCCCTGGTTGAGTGCATTTTGCAATTTTCCTCTCAGGGCTTTCAGCTCTTCACAATTATCATTTTGAGCTTGCTTCCATGCATCCCTCATTACGTCATGGAGCTCTGATAATTCCTTTGGCAAGGTCTCAGCTGCCTACCTTTTCCAGGTCTCTTTCTCCTGGGTGTACTGACTGTTAGAGATGGAGCAGTGTCTCTGCTCCTCCAACTCTTGTTTCAGTTTCTGGACCGCCTTGTGTTCCCTCTCATACAGGATTACCTGGGTTCTAAGCTCCTCCTCCAGCGAGGCTCTGGTTATGCTCAGTGTGGCCTTCAGCTCCTCATGCTGTTCTTTGGGGACACACTGGGTACTCAAATACTCTTGCAGCATCTTTATCTTGTAGGCAGTCTGGAAACTTTCTTCCTGCAGAAATCGCTGCTTTTCTTCAGCATTCACCCATTTCTCCTTCGTGTCCTGCAGATGTGTATGCAGTTCTTGCAGCTGACTCTGCAGCATATTTTCTACTTGTGTGCGCTGCTCCAGAGAGACACGTTCTTCTTGCAGCATCCTCTGCATTCTGCAGTGCTGTCTGCATGGTTTTTTTTTCCCGGGCCAACTGTTTCTTCTCCTCTCCTAATTCATGGAGTTTCTTATCTCCTTCACTGACTTGGACATAGAGATTCTTGCACTCCTGGGTTACCATTTCAAAACTGCTATTTAACCCTTCGAAGATCTCTCTCAAAGAATGTAGTTCTGTGTTGAAGTGGCAATTCTTCTCCTCGGAGGCTTCCAGTTTTGCGCCAACTTGAGCCATGAAACTCTGGCACTGGGCATTATCAGCATAGGCCTTCTCAAGCTTACTTTACAGGATCACCCTGTCCCTCTCCAACTGCTCTTTTTATTTCTCCTGGAGAACACACTTAGCAATTGCTGAAGATAGACAGCTTTGTAGTGCAGCCTTGGCTTCTTGCTCCTTATCAAAACGTCCATAAAGACAATCAATCGTTTTCTGTGCAGCTTGAAGCGTCTGAGTTAGGGCATCTTTCTTTTCTTCCACTATTTTTGGGATACCTCTGTGAGTTGCCTTAAGCTTCAGCATATCTCTTTCATCAAATGCAGACTCTGAGGTTAAATTTTCATTCTTAATTTCTTCTGCAACTTCCACAGTAATGCCTCCCTTCTTTTTCTTCTTCTTTCTTGCTTTGAGAAGTTCTGAAGAATCAGTGGTACTGTGTTCACATTTACTGCTCAAGACTGTTTTCAGAGTGGGAGCCATAACTTCAGACATACTGTAGGGAAACCAAACTTCCCAAGAAACCAGTAATGCAGAAAATGTGTCTTTAAAGCAGAAGCATTAGAATGAACAACAGGAATATTAGACACAGAGAGACACAAGATAGGAGAGCTGACCTTTTGAGACTTTAGCATCAGTCACGGAGATTTATAAATGCAAGAAAAAAACATAGACAGAGAAACCTGTAGTTATATCTGAAACTTTAGAAATCAGGCGTAGGGATATCATATAGACAAAGAAAACCTGCAGTTGAATCTGAAACTTTAGAAATCAGGCATAGAAATATCATAGACAGCAGGAAACTACTACAGAGAAAACTTGCAGTTAGATCTGAAACTTTTGACATCAGACAGAGAAACTCTGCAGTTAAATCTGAAACTTTTGATATCAGGCGTAGGGATATCATATGTTACAGAGAAACAAATTTTAGGGGAACTTGCAGGATGCAGTAACAAAATAATGGAAGCACTCTTGTCTTTTGAAATGGGAACCCTGTGAACAGCAGTGGTCCAACCAGGGATGCAGAGACAAGCCTTGTTCAGGGAATGAAAAGTCAGAGTCTAAAAAGGTGGCAACAGGTACTGCAAGGGTTAACCCAGGCACTGCACAAAAGAAAAATCTCAAAGAAAGGTGCACTAGTCTCTGCAGCAACAGTTCTAGTCTCAGCAAAAATGTTTTTTCGTTATGAACGCAATAATTCTTGCAGAACACTTAGCAGCAAAAAAAAAAACCTTCCCAACTGGGATTTCAAAAAAAGAAACGAAAGTACTTATCTTCAACCATGCGGATGTGGTCTGCTGCAGCAGGCAGGAAAGGGTGCAGGCAGAAGAAGAATCTGTTCCAGCAAGATCCAGAAGTGGCCTTTGCTTTCTGTCACGGGAGACTCCTGTGGCGGGTAGGATCTCGGTGGCCGGAACAGCACGAGCGTAGTAGGGGTCACAATCAGAGGGTCCGAGGCAGGCGGCAGACAGCGCAGTCAGGAAACAAGCAGAGGTCCGAGGCAGGCGGCAGGTAGCGAAGTCAGGTAACAAGCAGAGGTCAGCAACGAGGAGACTGGAACAGGACAGGGGAGCAAGGACAGGTCTGGGGGCAGGGACTGAGAACAGGAACAAACAGGGACAAGCCAGATTACCAGCAAGGGCTTTTACTGTGAACAGACTTCTATAATACAGGTACAGGTACAGAAAACAGATCAGGATCAGAGGCATGTGCAATAGGAGTCTGACTTCAAGCAAAGGCAAAGGAAACAGACAGGAAGCAGAGCTATAAGACAGAGAGGAGAGCAACAAGAAGAAAGACAGACAGACAGAGAGGAACTCAGTGGAAACAGAAGGCAGCAGCACACCCGGTGGACAAAGAACAACTATGGCTAGGCAGGAGGTCTAGGAGACCCTGACAGTAACACTTACTTAGGGTTGGGGGATGGAGAAGTATCAGCTTGCAATTCTCCAGCAATCCGGTGACATCCCAGGTGGAATCAGAAGAAGAACTAAAAACTGTAGGGTTGACACAGTTTATATACCTGTGTAACCCTATTCTTAACATTGAATACAGACTATTGGTGAACAATTATCTGTATCCAATCCCTAACGTGGAGACACAGATTAACCCATGCCCCCCAGCTAATTAGCCCATGTGTACTGGGACTCTATGGGTAGCCCCATAATTAAATCAGGGGCAACGACCAGTCTACCAAATGAAGTATCTGCATTGTTTGTAGGTGTAGACATAACACTTACAAACTACTCCAGTTTGAAGATTCTCCACCCTCAGGTAACAATTAGAGTGGCAGAGTCTGCTGATTAGTACTTGGTCGGTTGATTAGTACTTAGTGTAAACAATCAGGCAGTTAACTTTTGATCACAGTGCTTAGGCTCAATCAGCCGGCTGCCCTTCATGACCTATTAGCATAGCAGATGGTCTGCATTTCCAGAGGAGATCCAAAATACCATACATATATACTTTAATATCTACACATATTAATAAGTTCCATTCTGGTGGGCTCAATGGGTCGAAATTTGCCAGTTTTTAATGCCTACAGTGACTCCACATATTAGCCAAATATCAACTCTCTGCGACCTCCAGAACTGGAGATACAGAAATGCACTTTAAAACATCTTTAAAATACAGGATTATAATGAAACATGGGAACAGGGGAACATACATTTTCATGACATGACAAGGTGTAAACCACCTTCCTGGACTGCAGTCCAGTTAACCCCTTGCCTCCCTGGTGAGGTCAGGGGGTGGCCATATGGGGTGCAACCCCTTTAATACCAGGCCAACCCCCTCTCCCTCTACACCCCTGCCCCTCCTTACCTCCAAAGCGGGAGTGGAGCATGGGGGAGGCAACAGCTGGCTGCAGGAGATCAGCGGTGCTGCGGAGGATAAGGGCAGTGCAGTGAGGGAGCTCCATTGCTCCGGGGCTGTAAGAAATACGCTCCTGGGTTTGACTGGAACTCTTCCTTACAGAGCTGTGAAGTTTCTAGATGAACCCTTCCCAGCTGCAAGCAAGTACACTCACTTGTTCTCCGGTGCTTTGCAGCCAATCTCAGTCTCTGCGGAGGCCGCACCTCTACTTTGCCTCTCAATCCCAGTCATGCATCTCTCCTATTTAAACCCTGCCCTTTCACTTCCTCATTGCTGGACATAGACTTTGCAATCTGTTTGCAAGTAACCTGTGATTGTCACAGACTCCCATGTTTGGCCTGGCTTGGCTTAGTTTCAAGTTTCCTGTTCTCTATGCTGAAGCAGCTCAGTTCAAGTTTCCTGTTCTCTACACTGAAGCAGCTTCACGCAAGACTTCCCGATGATGACCTCAGCTCGTGTCCGCAACCATCACTCCTATGCTGCCTGCCCTGACCCCGGTTTGTCTCCTGATTATTCTAAGTTTTCCGACCCTGATCCAGCTTTGTTTGACTACGGACTGCGCAACCCTGAACCGGCTTCAAGATCTAAGGTTGGTGTTTCCATATCCCCACCTCAGCCCCATGGCCTGGTCCCGGTTTGTGGCGAGCACGTCCGTTACAGGGACTCCACCGTGGTGCACCCGGCAAGCGGGGGCCACTATTGTAGAGGGATCACGCATGTGCAGAAGAGTTGCAACCCTTGGCAGCCATTAGAGATCAGGATGCATGCACAGTGCTGCAGATCAATGGCAGCCACGTTCTGTAATGCTCCGCAGGGGAACTATATATCCAGGATCCCCTGGGGTGCCCTGATTAGGTGGGCTGTGTCATCAAATAGGGTTGCTAGATTCACGACCATGAAAGATAGGTGTTTGGCGTGAATGCAGGGACCACGCCAGTCGGGAGCAGGACGGTGAGGGTGAAGGTAATACTCCACTGAACTATACTCCCTGCCCCCCAGGTCCAAGATAGATCTTCCGACTCACTGTAGTTTGTGTATGCTGCAGGGAAAGGCCATAGATAGGGACACTTCCCTTCTAGCGTGTGGGAGACATCAGCAGCAGAACACTACACAAGTGGTGAAGTACAGCCTGTGGTCTGGGACCAGAATCAGGCCATATTGTCAGAAACTATTTTATAGGGGTACACTCCGCTGGGAAACCCCTCCAGAAGCAACAACCTATGGATCAGCACAGCAGTGGATTCTGCAGATCGTGGTACGGGACCACGTAGTGGATCCACGGACTCAGCTGCTGAGTTAACCTGGTCTGGACTGAGCCCAGGGAAGTATTATCTACATGTGCACCAACGGCCAAACACACTGTGGGTAGCACTATCTCATACACGCTCTTTAGGAAGGGTCTAGTCTGTGGACACTAAGGGGGTTAAGTGCCCAGTACTTTGGGGGATCCACCCGGGAGGTGTTACTGTGTGGGTGCTGCCTTGCAATACCTTGTTATTCCTGTGTTGTGGATTACATCAGTAAATACTTTGATATATACCTCTGTGTAATTACTGTGTATATTGGTTCCTGTCCGGGGCTCCTCCCACTATGCTGGGATCCCTCTCAGATGGAGGCACTGCACAGAGGTGAACAAACGATACCTCAGGCTCTCAGTGGCAGAGTCTCGGACCTTTTGGTAGCCAAACAGGTGACGGCAGTACTGGTAGTTTCTTTAGTCAGGGGGAAAGAGGGCTACATATGTTTGAGTTTAACCTGTTTGAATAACGGGAGAAAGAATGAGCAACGGGATTGACTAAATGTGGATCATGCAAGAAGCCCCTAATCAGCGCAGTCTCATATTTCCTTAGTTCTGGTAAGGGCCTCATTGTGAGTCCTGTTAGTGTTATAACTGTAACTATATAATATAACAATAACTATTAAGATGTCCTGTCATAATTTATTGTAGGCAGTTAAGGAACATAAAGTTAGTGCCGGTAGCAATGGCCTATGATTGTTCTCATGCAGGAAGAGGAGTAAGCATGTACTCAGCAGGAGTTCCCAGTGTACACTGGCGACACACTTTATTCGAGCTCGGCTAGTCCCACGAATTCGGGTATACCCGGGTGTATTGAGGTTTGTGACTGTTTTCTGCCCGAGTGCATTGAGGTATTTTCCAAGCAGGGATTAAAGCATTTTATTCCCGCTGGCTGCAATACTGCACAGTATATATATATATATACTGTATTACAATTCATGAATTTATGCCATCTGGTAGACACGCGAAGCATTGCAGCCTATTAAATCCTAATCATTATCATTTAACAGATCAGCCGCTTGTCAGCCAGGCATGAACCCAGGCTGGGAAGGCAAATGCAACGGGGCTTGTCAGAGGTGAGGAGCGGCGCATTCCAGGTATCTACCAGGTACATACTGGGTATTTGCTCGAATAAAGTGTGTCGGTGCAGTAGTAACTCCGGAGCATAATTGGATCGGCCACAGCGGAAGGTCCTAAAAAAAATTCCCGATACGATAACTTTAGACAGAGAATGCCCTACACCGAAACGGAATAGTGATCCCAGAGAATAGTGTGTGTCACCTCACAAGTGTCCACCTAGAGAAATGGCATTATTGAAGCTATGCAGGAGATTGCCAATCTAGCCCATACTAAAGGAAACAAGCCTAAGTACCTCCCCAGCGTTTGAGGGGGTGCTACCAGGGGCAGAAGCACAGGGTTACCTTATTGTTTGCCACCAGTTAATGTCTGAAGTGGTCTGTCTGTTATATGGCAAGCATTACGATTGCCTGTGAATAAAGCTCTTATTTGTACTATAAAGTTGCTGGTGCCATCATTATTCTATCTGCATATCCATACCCAGTCTGCATGGATCCAGCACTCTGAAAAGGTATGAGAGACTGAGCACAGCCTTGCATATATATCCATCCGATGTAAACTCCTTTAGAGCCGGGCAAAGAGGGTTACATATATATTGGCCCATATATACATAGACAAGCTAGTGCTAACACCAGCCTGGAGTAGGTGAGAAAAAATGTGGTATTTATTGGTACTACTGTACCGCGGTTCTGATAAATATCAGGACTTGATGCGGTATTTAGTCATATTGATACCGGTCCCGATATGTGTATTGGTCGCAGCAAACAATGCATTATTTGTAGCAGTGCAACGTTGATGTATTGCACCATAACAATAACTTTTTGGGGGTGACAATAGCACATTTTTGGCTTACCAATGTTTGATGTATCCAGATATTGGTCTGTTATCACACTAATGGCATGGACTTATTTGCCAAATATAATTTATGAGTGAGATTTTTAATTTTCTAATGGAAAATGTTATTGATTGTCTATGGGGAAACCTAGTGTTTAAAGAGGGTGATCTCATTTAAGTGTATGGTGTCTGTAAGATGATTGTTTATGAGGAAAATGATGGCGACTCCATCAAATATTCACATTGAGTATAAATTAAGATCTAAGCTTTATGGAAATGTGGACTTTTCTTCTACAGTAAGTGAACATTCCTTATTGCCTCTTTAACAAAAAGTTAAATATTTACAGTATGAAAAAAGGCAAGACAGTAATGACATCATGTGCAGACTTATAGCTAATTTATAGACAAGCTGTTCATTTTCCATTCCTGGGAATGTCTTGTTTAAAATGACTCACTCCTAGCATGAACGGATGACGATTTCTCAGGGACAATCAATTAAATGAAAGAAACAGATGGATAGACGGATACTTACGTTATACTTGTTTAAAAATCAAGAAAAGGCCTTCTGGCAGTGAAGGGAATTAAAGACGAATAAATGGACCTAGCACAGCCTAGAGATTCATATCCTTGGGGTTGTGCATCAGTCTTTAAATAAGCCAAGAGGCTCAAACCCTGTAGTGAAAATTTCTCTGCAACTAAAATGGAAATATCATCTGAATGGAACTTTTCCATCTATTCAGTAACAACTTGCATTGTTACAATGCTTGTGGTAGTATGATCTAATACACCAAAACAGCATGTGGGAATAGAATGCTCCTGTTCAAATGACTTTAACACACATACATGAATGAAAGCTTTGCTGAATTAGTATATAGTACTGAAAATTCCTAAGCAGTTCATAAAATTAGCAGTTTGTATTGATGAACATTATGGCACATGCTTACAAAACTGCGGTATGTCATAATACATCCTATGGCCCATTTGCTTCAATTGGCCATATTTACTAAGAAGTGCTGCTTCATAAGACACATTTCATGCTGAAAAACACCTTGTACTTCTTGCAGTTATGCTTTCAATTTGGACACCTATAACTCATACCTTAAACTCCCAATACCGCTTTGAAATACCTTCTTTAATAGTTGTTTCATAATATAAGATGTTTATTTATTTATTTATTTATTTTATAAAAATGTTTTACCAGGAAGTAATACATTGAGAGATACCTCTCGTTTTCAAGTATGTCCTGTGCACAGAGTTATAAAAAATACATGGTTACGATAAAAGAACAGGGTTATACAGGTAATTCATAGACATTTCATGGACAGATAAAGTTGGAAAATTGGGTACAGGGGATAAAGGGCTTATGTGTTTCAGATAGAAATAGAGCAGCTTCAACATCACTTTAACATCAACTAACATCAGCGAACAGCAGCAAACGGCTGTGTTAATGTGTTAAATAGCTTTGCAAATTTCGACTCTGAAGAATACCTGCTATTAACTACAGGCCTAGTTTTGTATTTTCTTTGCCCATCTACAGTATTACTGTAGCAACTTTGGTATAACAGAGTAAAAGCTGAAGAAAGACGAGACTGGATCATTATCACTCTGTTGACCGGCAGTTAGTTACAGTAGAACTAGAATAATATAAAAACCTAGTTGAAAATAACACAGTAACTAAGATCAGTGCAGGTACTGAGCTATTGCTTTCACAAATCCATGTATTTTAGGCAAAATCTGCACTCACCAAATCCGTTTGAAGGTATCCTTTCTCCAGAATGAACTTCAATAGTGCAAGGGGGAGAAAATCAGTGACCGACTGCTCCACATTACATTGAAAAATCAATTAATCCCTTCCGCCTTCAAAATACAGCTTGCCGACACGTGTTTAAAATATAATTATTGCTTTAATAGCAGACACACTGGAACATAATTTCTGTATACTGTAGCTATTACTGTACTTTCAATAAGCTAAAGTTAAGGTCTCATGCCAAAGGACAGAATGGTCCAGTGATTGCAAATTTGGAGAGATCAATGGTGAATTATTAAGCAGCATTTTAAAAGTAACTATTTAATGACTCAACGCTCTGATCACGATGGTGACGCTAATGCAGGAGGCGGTCTGAATCAGCTGAGCTACAGCTCGGCAGTATCGGCAGTATTTGGTTATCAGCGCAGTACCATCACTATACGGTCGTATCACTCTTGTTCCCCATAGTAAGCCTTATGAATTACTCACTCCTATTTGCATATTTTGCCTTGTCAGTCAGCCTAGTGATTACACTACCATTTCAAGCTGTTGTACCGGGGTGCAATGTGTGTATGTAGCTGGGTTCTGTGGCGCCTGATATATCGCTGTCACGCGGCTATACAATAGAGTCTGGCTCAGAGGTATGGGACAGGAGCTGCAAGAGCAGCTGGCTACTATGAGTTACACTGTGGGTTGTTATTAACATATGATGCTTGTCCTCCATTGCCACATTGTGTACTAATTTCAGATTGCATGGTGTGTCTTGCTGCAGTGTGGCTTGCAGTCTGATGGGTGTTGTATCTGGTGTACTGCAGGTTTTCTATCTTTTCCCTCACTGTTATATTGAAAGTAGGTCTTGATGTACTAAGCAGCGCCAAGTTACATGTGTGGCCATACTAAGGAGGGTCTTTTTCTGCCGAGCTACATTATTATTTTGGCAACATCATCTGATTCACAACTATGCTATCTAATTAGTAGCAAGTGTCTGATAGGGATGCACATTTGCAGATTACCGTACACTATTGAGGCTCCTAATTTGTTATTTCAGCCATTAGAAATTGGTAACACTGCTCAATATATACAGAGTCAGCATTCCACGGGTTAATTATTCAGTATTGCTACACCCTAATCAACTCCTACCCGGGGATTTTAATCAACCTTATGTATATACTTTTAAACGTTATTGTTGTGTATTATAGAAATAAAATTGTGTTATTTTAGTTTAATTGTGAGAACAATACTCACCTTGATGTGTCGATTCTAGGAGGAATACACCACTCCTCCAGTGGGTTATTGTATACCCCTATCATTATGGTATTCATACTACACTTTGAGTGCAGCAATTGGGGTTCTTGTGTTAACCTTTGTTAAATTCCGTCTCTACTTTCTTATATCTCATAGCTGTTTTCATGTACTAGTGGTGTGTAGCACAGATCATTGTGAGTGTTCTTTTTAACACCCATGCTACCATACTCTCCATACACTGTTACATGTGCCTACACAGGGTTTAACAGTCAATAGGGAACTACCCCTTATTGTATACTGTATGTGACTAAGGGAGGGGGAATTGGCATTTTTTAGCTCCTCTTAGTTGTTCTCCATTGAGTTATACACGTATTACTGTGCTCACACTAGTTTTCTACTGACTATTCATACATTGATGTATATGTTTGGTGCACTTATTATGAACATTGCTATCATTTAATATACTGTAGTAACAATTGTAGCGAGGTCGTGGGAGTGGGGAATTTGCCTAGGAGTTCCCTTCCTCCTAGTAGGCTCATTCGCCTATTTTTGTGTGGCAATCGAGCAAGGTTAGTACCCTATTTTAGGGACAGTGACAATATTACAGCACTTTGAGCCTTTACTTTTTGGTGGCTCTTTGTCCTGTACCCTGGAGTCTTTTTTAACTCCCTTTATTTTAATATTATAATTAATAATAAACTGGTTTAGATTATACATCATATCACAATATCAAATACTTTGGATGTTTCAAGTTCTGTCCTTTTCCCTAATTTGGGGTTACCTAACTATTGTACTATACTGTGTGATTGAGTACTGACATAAGGGGATCTCACTGGTCTACCGGCCTCTCTTAGGTCTGTTGTCTACTCGTAATTGTTGTTCATATATTTTGTTCATTTGCCACTTAGCACCGTCCACCTTATATTAGTTACATGTAATTATTAGGTTGTGCTGGTGTCATATTTGTGTTTTTTATGAGCATGATGTTCCCACTGGACCAATGAATGGGTGAAGGTTGGGTATAGTGGGTCTGGGGTGGGTGGTTAGGCCTCCCGGGTGGGTAAAGGGGCAGGGTGGGTTAATGCTTATTAACCGCTAAGGTGATTAAGGGGTTAGGGGCCATCAGAATGTATTTATTATGTATTCTTGCTGACATCAGAGGACATGGACCTGCAGTATGCTGACAAGGATGCCCTTCACATTGCCAGGGGTAAGTAGATCTGTTTTTATTTACTTTATTAATGATCCATGGCTAATGTTCTGTTTAATAATGGGCAAATAATCTATTATCCATACCTGGATAATAGTTATTTTGCATATTACTGTACTGTATGTGTTTGGGGGGGAGGTGTATTGATTTAAATGTAGACCATATTTTTTTTTTTTAAATACAGGATTAGTATTGCAGGCCAGCGGGGACCCACAGGGACCACCCAAGGACCACTGGACACCCACGGGTACCACCTGAGGACCCCTGGACACCCATGGGTACCACCTGAGGACCCAGGCACACCTGCGGGGAGGAACCGGGGACCCCTATCGGGAACCCGAGGACCCATGGGACCACCCAAGGGCCAGACGCCTGTGGGAACCACCCGAGGGCCCCCAGACCCCCATGGGAACGACCCAAGGGCCCCAAGAAACCCGCAGGGACCATCCATGGACCCCATTGGGGCCGTGTGGAGCACCTGGAGGCCCACGGAGCCTAGCGGGGACCACCCGAAGGCCCCCAGACACCCGTGGGTACCCCCCAGGGTGCACTATGTGGCCTGAGTACACCCATTGGGACCACCCAGGGACCCCTGCCAGCCTGGGGTATTAATTGTGTGTGTAAAAAAAATAATCATTGTTTTACAGTATGTGGGGACACAGGGAGTGGTTTGTGCATAGGTGTTTATTAGATATTGTAATGGTTTATTGGGGCCTAGGAGGTGGGCAGTAGGGCTGTTGTATATTTTTTTTTGTATTGTGGGTAGCGGGGGTGGGTGAAAGGGGTATTAGCCCCAAGATGGGTGTTTAGGCCTACTGTGTGGGTAGCTGGAGGAGTTAACCCCTTTCATTACCTTAGCGGTATTAACCGCTAAGGTAATGAAGGGGTTAAGTCCACCCGCAACCCCCCTGCAATGCCTAAACACCCACCATGGACCAAATAATAATAATATATAATAATTTTTCGGAGTGAAGCCTATTCCTATAGGGGAGGATGATATTGAAAATTGGATACAGTGCTACATTGCTACACAAATTATGTGAAATGGTGTTCCGATAGTGAAAAGCAAAAGAGGCTTACTGAGGATCTGAGAGGCCCAGCATTAGACACTATAAAAGCTTTACACGTGGGATCCCCAGATGCAACCGTAACTAATTACCTACAGTAGATGTGCTGGACAGTACTTCTGGAGCCACAGAGAGGGTGCTGACAACCTGTACTATAAATTTAGGAATTCACTGCAACGTGATGGGGAGAAGTTTTCAGAATACCTACATAGAATAGAGCAATTGCTGAAATTAATGTTGAGGAGAAGAATTGATGCTATCCAAGCAGACAAAGCGAGATTAGAATAAATCGACCAAAGTGCATTACTGGACAACCTGACCATTAAACATTTGTGAATTAGCGAGAGGAAGGAAGATCTCCCTACGTTTGCGCCACTTATCTGGGAAGTGCGTGTGGAAGAGGACAGGCAACAAGCCCAAATAGTGCTTGGGGTTGCAGCCACCTGAGCCGGTATAGCTGTTTCAAGAGCAGGTGTCGTTTGGAGATTACACCCAGTGGAGCAGAGCTTAAGCAATAAATTCAGGAGCTAAAGGAACAAATTAAAGCTACGGCACCAAAAGAGAAGATCCCGGCTTGTACGAATCAGGATACATCCCGATCATATGACCAGGATGGTTTCTTATGTAGTCATGCCATCTATGGCTACTAGTTTGCTTCCCTCCTGGCAGTAAGTCCTGGTATAAGCAGGCCTTGCCAGTAGTTGCTATGGGGTTATGGGGTTTCCCTCCCCCTCACCTTTGGTACTGCACTTGAGTGATAGCATAGTGATAGCATAGGGTGGTACATCCTGATGTAGCTGGGACAACGGGATGCTCGCCTCCTGGCTGTACTTAAGGGCAGGATCGCCCTAAAGATGTTGTGCCTTCCCCCACTTGAGGAAGGCAGGTCACACATTGTAGAGGCTGCATATTTGGCCTACTCTATTCCTCCTCCCCTTGGGGGAGAGTGAGTGTGTACCTTACCTCTGCCTCATCTAGGGAGGTAGGGAAGAGCTAGGGTGGCTGTGGGTGCCCTTGGCCTGTAGTGATGGTCCATGGACCATCTTCAGTGATAGCTGATCTGAGAGACTCTATCCAGCAGAAGAATGCTGTGTAACTGTTACTGCAGAGTGTAGTAATAAACCTGTTCCTGTTTTGCAATATACCTCCTGCCTGGTACGTGACCTTAGTGGGGAGAGAGGTAATACGTTCTACCGTGGGAGATCACCTTCAGTTCCTGGAGTCCACGGCAGATCGAGACGCTACACTGCTAAGGAGATATGTGGGGTATGAACCCTAGAAGCCTGTTCCTGTTTACCCACTACCATTGGTGGATGACTCAGCCCTCCTGTTGCCAGCAGGTATATGCACCATACACCCTGTAATGGCCCCTATCTGTGATTGAGTGGGGAAAACACTGTTACACTTAGAAACAGATATACTGTATGGTCTGTTTCTAGTGTGGGGAGCGTGGGCATTGGGCTGCTCACTGTAGAGTGCCAATAGGATCCAGAAGCCGTCAGGAAGCAGGCAAACAACAGAGGGACATGGTTGAGGAGCATGCTAGGCTCAACGTAAAGAAAAGCTCCCCGAATAAAACACCCATGGACACATCTGGGCATCCCAACCTGCTGACTGGTATTCTTGACAGTTCTGCCAGAGTGAAAGCCACTTTTGAACGGAAGTGCAAGGTTCTTCTGGATAGTGGGCCCTAGGAGCTGTCCTTGCTCTTCTTTTACTCCCTTGTGGAGTAAGAGGAATATCTCTCCCCTCTCCCAGAGGGAGGGCCTCAAGTGTACCAGAGCCCTGGCAACTTGCTGGAACAGACTATCCTCCCTCAAAGGTGGAGAGGAACTCCCTAAATCAGGAAGTGGAAGTTCATTTAGTACAGATCCAGTAGACCCACCCCTGTTCCTCTGATTGTCACAAGGCCTGAGTACTACCTTCTCTGACCAACTGAATTACAGTGTGTGGGGAAAACCCATATTTACTCCTGGCAACCTGCCCTTACCAGGGATTATTGCACAGGAGGAGGACAGAATAATAGCCCAAACCTACCAGGGCTATATATGCATTCAATGTCTTGTATATCATATATACCATGTTCTCTTATGTAACTATGTATTTTTTAACTATCCATTATTTGTCATCTTAACTCTATGCACAGGACATACTTGAAAATGAGAGGTAACTCTCAATGTATTACTTCCTGGTAATTTTTTTTATAAACAAATAAATTAAATAAAAAAGAGATTGTAATCTCTTTGGGCCAGCGTCTTCCTTTGCTTTTTGTGTCATTTTCTTGCTGCTCATTTCTATTCTTCATATTTTATTCTCCCTATATTGTAATTTTGTAAAGTGCTGCGTACACTGTTGTCACAATACAAATAAAGAATACATACTGTACATACAGTACATAGATATACATATATATCTATGACAGTTATCTCAGAAAGGAACTAGGCTGCTCTCATGCTCTATTCCAGCTCTGTGTAGGACCCATAGGATTTGTGAGTTCATTAACGAAGAGAGACAGATGTCTGACTGTGTTATAACTTAATATCCTAGTCATGTTTTCCAGAACAGCCTCCTGGAAGGACTGTGGCTTTAACATTTCTATATTGTCTGTTTCTGGAATTCCACTCCAACAACATCACTGTCTAGGATACAGCTTTTGTATAAATGAATGGTTCCTTTTAGACTTTACTAAGTTTAATGAGTACCCCTCCCAATTCGTAAGCACTCGTGTTCTGCTGCTATGATGCATATTTCTTTCCAATGATTATATCTGCACCCCATTGTAAATTGGTTAGTCACACCAGAGAACAAAGGGGTAAATTCACTAACCTCCAATAGGGGCTATCACAACATAATGCAGCTGAATTGGTGAATTCCAGGAAAATTTAAATAATGCCAGTGATACGTTGAATGAGTTAAATGTAGTCCAAACAAGTATAATTTGAATTATAAAATGTGCAAATCTTTTGCTGCGTTCGCTAACAATCTAACTCAATAACTCCCCCAACCATCTTCCCAAACTCAATAACCCCTCTACCCCACACTCCATAACCCGCCTTCTCACATTCAATAACCCCCTCCCCTCAATAACACACCCAATAACACCCCTCCACACACAATAACCCCCTTCCCCACACTCAATAACCCCCATCATCACACACAATAACTCCTAACCCCTCAATATCACACACAATAACCCCTCTTCCCTTCCACACACAACAACCCCATCTCCCCTCCACATACAATAACCCCACACATAAAGACACCCTCGGGGGGAGGCCTCTGGTGCTGGGAGAAAACAGAAGTTGAGCCTGACTTCTGGCGCATGCGCAGGGGTGGGGTTTAGTGAAGGTCGGGGCACAGCTAGGGAGAGTTGGAGCCCGGCAGCCAACAGATGCTCAGCAGCTTAACAGGGATGTTTGTCCCGACCTCTGGCCAGGCCCAACTTCCAGTGCCGACCAGTTGGGCCCCCAACAATCGCCAGGCCTACAACAGTTGTTCCAACCTCTCCCCCTGTCAGCGGCCCTGCCTACGGCTATGTCATTGCTGCTCCAAGCGATCACATTGTTGCGACCCCGTAATTCTCATGCCACTGGACTTCCAATGGCGAAAAGTTCAAGATGGGTGTTTGAATACTTTTTACCAAAAGGCATCTAGTGCAAACTTCGCAGATTGCTTAATTTACCATCAGAGTGGTAACTTGAATCTTCCTAAAATTAGCGCAATCTTGAAAGACAATGAGCAAGAAAAAAATGGGAGGGCTTCTTTAATGCTAAAATTTTACATGACCCGCTCAGAGTCCTAATTTTGGATAAATTATTAGTCTGTCCAACTCTTATCAATGTGAATACGAATGATAATTTACAGCTAGGTGATTTACCTCTCTTATAGTCTCTGTTTTGAAAGTCATGTGATGACAGTTTAAACGCTCTTTCACTTACTTTTCAAAACTCAGTAGCAAGGATGGTAATCTTTCCCAGACTTCACAGTTTACTTGCCCATCTACAGTAGAATGATTATTCAGCAATGTCGCACACAATCTTATAGGCTTTTCAAAATTCAATTTCATGGTCTGTTATGGTTATCAATTTCCTTACAGGCACATGTTACTGCCACAGATTTATGATATATGATACTGGCACCAGCTGGTTAATTGAAGAGCAAATAGTAGCAATTTCACTCAATTATCCAGTCCAGTGATGCATCCTTGATTCCTTAGTCATTTCATTCTGGCATTACATTTTACTTTGTTCTCAAAACAGCACTTTTACTATGAAACAGTGAATTGGTTATTAATTAATGTACATTCACTGTAGTGCTAGAGCTTTTACCCTTGGTATAGTCAAGTGAAGAAGCAGAATGGATTGCATAAAAGTCTTCGTTGTACAAAACAGGTTGGTTACTTGTACAATAGGTAGACAGCAGAACTACAAGATTAGTGTGGCCAAAAATGTATCATGTTAAAACATCAGCGCTTGCAACAACTCTTCAGAATATATACATTTAAATTAATTCCCTTGTGGGAGTGTCATCAAGGTTGGAAGCTTTGGTTATTTTTGTCCAAATGTGCATTCCATAAATTATGTCATATTATGTGTTGCATACAGATATTTTGAATTGCTACTGTTTTTCCTAGTTTTAAAATTTTGTGCGTACCCAGGCATTATTTAACCGCATGATGGTTTCTTGAATTCCTTCACAGTTTGTATAGATTCACTGAATAATTTTCATGCTCTACCAAGGCAAAAAATGGTTACTATCTAAGCAGTGTGTTGGGAGACCTACGGACACAGCAGTTGAGGGAATTAACGCAGTAGATGGCAGTGCTTGGCCTCAATAGATGGTAGGAGCGACATTGGATGTGGGACAGTAGCCATAAGTAGCCATTTAAGAGGTGAGTTTTAAGATTTGCCTTAAAGGTGGGGAGAGAAGGTGCTTGGCGTATACAGAGTACGAGGAAGTTCCTTGAGTAAGGGAGAGTGAAGAGCAGTAAAGGAGAAAGAGGTGGAAAGGAGACAGTTATGGGTAGAATGCAGGAGACTAGCAGGGGTGTAGCGAGAGATGAAAGCTGATATGTAGTAGAGCAGATGAGTGGAGATCCTTAAATGTAAGAAAAATAACTTTGTAGATGATCAGAAACTTGATGTGAAGTCCGGAAAGGGATTTAAGGAGGAAATGAGCAGATTGAAAAGTCAAGAGACTAAAAAATTCCAAGCTACAGATGTAGCGGCCGTTATTCGAACAAATCACGGAGCCGTTTTCATGTGCGCTGCTGTATTCCACATGGCATTAATGCAGCCAATCGCCCCAGGCACACGTGTTTATCGCGGTTGCTTTGTTTGAATTTCATGGCTTGTGTGCAATTAAATGCAATTAAATGAATGAATTGTAATGTGTATAGTACTGTGCTACTGTGCTACAGTACTATGTCAATTTCAGGTGTTTAAAAACCTGAACACTAAAATGCCATTTTCTGCACTCGCCTGCACTCACATCTTAAGGCGGTACAGTTGGAAGAAATCACGCACCACGGCATGGGTATTCTGAGGTATACAACGCGTGAAGTGTTCGAATAACAGCCGCCGCATCTGTAGTGCTGCACATCTGAAGCAGAATTCCAGCATCACTAACTACAATGTAATGTCCATATATTCAATGACTAGCTGAGAGACCTGGCGTTGCCCGTGAATTAAATTTCCCGCTAGGAGGGGGGGAGAGGGGGACAGTGGACAGGAGGGGGGGGGGAGAGTGGACAGGAGGGGGGGACAGTGGACAGGAGGGGTGGGGGAGAGTGGACAGGAGGGGGGACAGTGGACAGGAGGGGGGACGAAAGTGGACAGGAGGGGTGGGGACGAAAGTGGACAGGAGGGGTGGGGGGGACAGTGGACAGGAGGAGGGGGACAGAGGACAGGAGGGGGGGACAGTGGACAGGAGGGGGGGGGGGTGACAGTGGACAGGAGGGGGGGGACAGTGGACAGGAGGGGGGGACAGTGGACAGGAGGGTGGGACAGTGGACAGGAGAGGGGGGACAGTGGACAGGAGGGGGGGCAGTGGACAGGAGGGGGGGACAGTGGACAGGAGGGGGGGACAGTGGACAGGAGGTGGGGGGACAGTGGACAGGAGAGGGGGGGACAGTGGACAGGTGGGGGGGGACAGTGGACAGGAGGGGGGGGACAGTGGACAGGAGGGGTGGACAGTGGACAGGAAGGGGGGGGACAGTGGACAGGAGGGTGGGGGGGGAGAGTGGACAGGAGGGGGGGACAGTGGACAGGGGGGGCAGTGGACAGGGGGGGGAGAGTGGACAGGAGGGGGGGTTGCTTAAAATTTCCGGATCCCTCCTCTCCACTCCCCCTGCATGTTTCTCGGCTCCCCCCTCTCTCTCCGCTCCTCCCCCCCCATGCGCAGCACCGGTCCCCACCCTACAGTGTCTGACACACACACACACACACACACACACACACACACACACACTCAGATATGTCACCTCTCCTTCCGGGCGCTGCCATCTTAGGCACTCGGCGCCGCGAGGCAGCTGCAGGCTGCCTGCCCACTGCCTGTCCCCCTGCCGGGGAGGGAGGGGAGTGAGCGCCGGGGAGGGGAGTGAGCGCCGGGGAGGGAGGGGAATGAGCGCCGGGGAGTGAGCGCCAGGGAGGGAGGGGAGTGAGCGCTGGGGAGGTAGGGGAGTGAGCACTGGGGAGGGAGGTGAGTGTGATTGTGGGGAGAGGACAGAGAGAGTGTGTGTGTGTGTGTGTGTGTGTGTGTGTGTGTGTGTGTGTGTGTGTGTGTGTGTGTGTGTGTGTGTGTGTGTGTGTGTGTGTGTGTGTGTGTGTGTGTGTGTGTGTGTGTGTGTGTGCTGTGTGTGTGTGTGTGTGTGTGTGGCCGAGGGGAAAGAGAGTGGCACTTGGGTGATGTCAGACCCACCAATCTGATTGGCCAGAGGCTGAGGACCAATCAGATTCACTGCAGCTAGTACCAACCTTTCGATTTTCTATATTAAGATTTGGTAGTAATGAAGGATAGGTACTGGTGAGAGGTGTCAATGTTATATATGTAGATCTGCTGATAGTGTTCACTCTGATGTACAGCAATGATCCAGAAAAACGAGGGTATACAGCAAACACTGATCATTGAAAGAGGAGTAGGGGGAACGATGGGGTACTGTTGGACTAGCCTCCTGATGCAGCACTGGTAACTCCTGGCTGGTTGATGTGCTATGGGGAGGCCAGGAAAAAGTGGAGGTGGCAATCTTGCTCAGGTGCTCGAGTAGAACCTCCCGCCGAGCGCAGACCCGCTTCTCCCCACGTACCCAAAGTTGACAGAACGGAGCCTCCGCTGAGTGGAGCGGATCCCTTGGTGTTCTCATCAGCTGTGCACAGGCATATACACGGTAGGAGAAGTCACAAGACCACACGGGAGGTTCCCATCCCCATTTCACAAAATGTCCACCATGAGTCCCTGAGCAGGTACACAGACACTGCAGCTAAAAGAGAATATTCCTGGGCTGATTGTTCCTTCATCCCTACATCTCCAACCTCACATAAATCAAAATAAATTGTTACAATTGAAGGTTGCAGTCTAGTGTCTACCCCCCAAAGGCACAACCTACAAACACACAGTCTGACAACTCACAGGGCCTCATGCTATTAGCAGCGATAAACCCAGTATCACCAGCTTATCGCCAAAAATGCCTACAGCAATTCAGTAAGCCCTGATAAGCTGATGATAAGAGCAAAAATCGGCGCTTTTTTTGCAGGGGGAAAAAACGCCAAACGCGCGACAATAAGCCACTTATTGCCACCTATCGCCAGCCTCTCAAACTTGCTCAATTCTAGTAGGCCCGATCAGCTTATCGAGGCTCATCGCCGCTTTAGAATGGAGATTTGCTCTCCAAATTGCCTCACCACGAAAAGCTGGCAAGAAGGTGGGGAGAAGCGGCAAGATGGCACTTAAAAAATAAAATGCATTTTTCCTGCATCGGATTGATGCCGGGAGAATACGGAGCTGATATCCATTAATATCAGCACCGGAGACCTCCGGCATGAATCCCATGCAATAAAAATGCATTTACAGGCCAATAAACATTACAATATCTAATAAAAACAAAAACACAACCCACCGACCCCTTGTGCCCCACATAAAACCATTTTTTATTTTTATTTATTTATTTATAAAATATTTTACCAGGAAGTAATACATTGAGAGTTACCTCTCGTTTTCAAGTATGTCCTGGGCACAGAGTAAAACAAATAATACATGGTTACAAATACAGTTACATAAATGAACAGGGTATACATTATATACAAGACATTGCGTGCACAGTTAAAGAAAATATATATTATAAGCGTATGAAACAGTTACAGACCAGATTAAAATGTGAGACAGCCTTAGATTTGAAAGAACTTAAACTGGTGGTGGATGTGAAAGTCTCTGGTAGGTTGTTCCAGTTTTGGGGTGCACGGTAGAAGAAGGAGGAACAGTCTTTTGGAGTCTGATCTCAGGTGATAAGTGCTAAGTTTATACACACAGGATTAATACCACAAGCCAGTGGGGATCCCAACTGGTGTCCGCAGGCCCACAGTGCACCCCGGGGGGTTCCCACGGCTGTCTGTGGGCCTCAAAGTAACACTATGCCCGTCAATGTTGAACCTATAAAAAAAATTACAAAATAAACATAAAAAAACAAGCTAACAGATCAAAATTAACACAAATTAACATTAACAAATTAATTTTGGCAGCCTGACAGGTGAGTGCAAGATTTATTTACTTTATTATGCTGTTTAATGTTGTATTTTAATTGGAAAAATGCACTATTGTCCATATGTGGATAATAGTGATTTTGGACATTATTGTTCTGTATGTGGGCGAGGGAGGGAGGAGGTGTATTTATTTAAAAGTAAACATGCGAGGACCACCGCCAACCTATAGTATAATTCCTGTGCCAAAAAAATATATATATTTTATGTATGTTAGGGGGTATAGGGTTGTTGGGGTACAGTGGGTGGGTTGTGTATTTCAATGTTTATTGTGGACAATTGTCCCCAATAAACATGCTATTGTGCCTTAACCCCTTCATTGCCTTAGCCGATAGCCGCTAAGTTAATGAAGCTGCTTTAATGTATTTGTTTTTTTAATAGTGTGCGGGAGCAGGGGGTCTCCTCAGCTGAACTGCTTTGATTTCTGGCTCTGGTATCCCCTGCTTTCCGAGTTAAAGGCCCTGGTATGGGGCATCAGATTCCAGTGTCGTCGCCATTTTTAAAGCGTCCACGTCACCTGACGTGCGACATGTAAATAATGGAGATACCGGCACCCCATATCTGGGCCTATTACCCGGGAAGCAGGGGGTCCCCGAGGCTGAAATCAATGCGGTTCAGCTCAAGAGACCCCCTGCTCCAACACAATATTAATAAAAATTATATTAAAGCAGCTTCATTACCATAGCGGATAGCACTACGGTAATGAATTATTTTTTATTGTGATGTGTGTTTTAATACTAGTGTAGATGAGCATGGGGTCTCCTGAGCTGAACCGCATTGGTTTCAGCCTCGGTGACCCCTGACTTCATGAGATACAGGACCCTTTATGGGTTGCTGGTATCCTCCTGCAGGATTTAAATCCCCCAATCACGTGACGTGGGAGTTTTAAAAGCACGAGGGATACCGGCACCCCATAACGGGACCTATATCTCATGAAGTAGGGGGTCCCCGAGGCTGAAACCAATACAGTTCAGCTCAGGAGACCCCCTGCACATGTATTTATTTATTTATTTATAAAATATTTTACCAGGAAGTAATACATTGAGAGTTACCTCTCATTTTCAAGTATGTCCTGGGCACAGAGTAAAACAAATAATACATGGTTACAAGTACAGTTACATAAATTAACAGGGTATACATTATATACTGTACAAGACATTGCGTGTACAGTTAAAGAAAATATATATTATGAGCGTATGAAACAGTTACAGACCAGGTTAAAATGTGAGACAGCCTTAGATTTGAAAGAACTTAATCTGGTGGTGGATGTGAGAGTCTCTGGTAGGTTGTTCCAGTTTTTGGGTGCACGGAAGGAGAAGGAGGAACGTCCGGATACTTTGTTGAGCCTTGAGACCATGAATAGTCTTTTGGAGTCTGATCTCAGGTGATAAGTGCTGCAAGTGGTAGGGGTGAGGAGCTTGTTCAGGTAGCTGGGTAGCTTGCCCATGAAGAATTTAAAGGCAAGACAGGAAAGGTGAACTTTGCGCCTAGACTCTAGTGTTGACCAATCTAGTTCTTTGAGCATTTCGCAGTGATGTGTGTTGTAGTTGCATTGGAGAACAAAACGACAAATTGAATTGTAGAGGGTGTCAAGTTTGCTAAGGTGGGTTTGAGGAGCCGAGCCATATACTATGTCTCCATAGTCAATAATTGGCATTAGCATCTGCTGTGCGATACGCTCTCTGACCAGGAGACTTAGGGAGGATTTGTTCCTGTAAAGTACCCCTAGTTTGGCATAGGTCTTGGTTCTCAGGGTATCTATGTGCATCCCGAATGTTAAGTGGGAGTCAAACCATAAGCCCAGGTATTTAAAACTAGTGACAGGTGTTAGGGTGGTGTTAGCGTTGGTTCTAATCATGAGCTCAGTCACTGGAAGCTTTACAAATTTAGTCTTGGTCCCAAATACCATTGTTACAGTCTTGTCAGTGTTTAAAAACAGTTTATTCTCTGTCGTCCAGTGTTTAAAAACAGTTTGTTTTGGGAAATCCAGTTTTCGAATCTCAAAAAGTCAGACCGAAGTATGTGTTGAAGGTCAGAGAGGCTATGGCTGTGTGCATATAGGATTGTGTCATCTGCATACATGTGTATTGAGGCTTCCTTACAAGCTGTGGGAAGATCATTAATGAACACTGAGAAGAGTAGGGGCCCCAGAACAGAGCCTTGCGGGACACCACAGGTGATATCCAGGGGGTTGGAGTTAGAGCCTGAGATGGACACATGTTGGGATCTTCCTGATAGGTAGGACTGAAACCAGTTTAAAGCATGTTTCCCTATTCCAGAGCTCTGGAGTTTATTAAGCAGGATAGCATGATCAACTGTGTCAAAAGCCTTTGCAAAATCTAGGAATACTGCACCAGTGAGTTGTCCCCGTTCCATTCCACACTGGATTTCATTGCAAACTTTTAGCAGGGTAGTTACGGTGGAGTGTTTGGGACGAAACCCAGATTGGAATTGGCTAGGGAAATTTGTCTTGGTATAGAAATCGCTTAATTGGGAGTGGACACATTTTTCCATGACTTTGGATAGAATTGGGAGAAGTGAGATTGGCCTGTAGTTTGAGACAGTGTTTTTGTCCCCACTTTTGAAGATTGGGACAACTCTGGCAGTTTTCCAGGTCTTAGGGATATGGCCTGCAGACAGGATAGAGTTGACTATGGACGCAATTGGTTTGGCAATGGCTGGGGCACCAAGTCGTAGGAACCTAGATTGTAGTAAGTCGGGTCCACATTGGCTGCTTAGTTTTAGTTTGAGGAGCGCTTGTATAATCTCCTCTTCAGATACTGGGCCAAATTGAAAATTGTGGGCAGTGTTGGGAGGGGGTGGGACTGTAGGGGTACTCCCAGGATGAGATTCAGGTTTGTGGTTTGGGCTGCATTTCGCTAATCAGTTAGTGGCACACCCCACAAAGTAATCATTGAAGGCATTTGCAATGTCAGTGGGGTTTGTCAGAGTAATATCCCCCTTAGTGATATTACTTGGTTGTTGATGGTTAGGAGGCTGGAATATATTGTTGATAACCTTCCAGAAATTAGCTGGGTTTGATGTATTCTGGTGGAGATTGTCAGAGTAATATTGTGCTTTTGCATGCCTTGTTTGCCTTGTGCACATGTTCCGCATGCATCTGTAGTGATTGAGATCCTTGGTAGTGCCAGTTACTTTGTAGCTTTTCCACAAGGCATCCCTGAACTGGTAGAGTGCTATAAGGTCAGGTGTAACCCATGGAAGGTGGGCCCCCCGTACCCTTATTTTGCGTAGTGGAGCATGGGTATCGCAGAGTTTTAAGAACTCGGATTGGAAATAGTCGAGCGCAGAATCAGGGTCGGGAATTAAATCGATTCTATGCCATGGGCAGTTGGTAAGGTCATCCAGAAACTGTTGTGGGTTAAAGTTTTTAAATGTTCTAGTGAGGAGAACTTTAGGGCTTGAATGGGGCGGTTTAATTTTTCTTACACAGTACACTATTGCATGGTCACTGAAAATATCAGGAAGGATGCCAGAGGATTGGATTCTGCTGGGGTTTGAGGAGAGAATCCAGTCTAGCAAGGAATGGTTTTGCGATTTCAGGTTTATCCGTGTGGGTTGGGAAATGAGTTGCGACAGTTTAAGTGACTTGAGTTGTATCTGGATTTTGTGGTTTTTAGGGTCAACCCAATTGAAGTTGAAATCCCCAAGAACTAGCAGCTCACTCTTCTCATTCAGAGAGGAAATGGAGCCAGGAAATTGGGTGATATCAGTCAGGGATTGTAGAGGGAATTTAGGGGGGCGGTAGATGCCAGCAAGCAAGATGGGCTTAGAAAAGGGGAGGCAGATTTTGCCAACTAGAATTTCAAAAGAGGGTGGGCTTGGTGGGCAATTTAACAATGTAAATTGTAGTGTGTCTGCAATATAAAATAACACCCCTCCTCCTCTCTTTGACCTATCTCTCCTAAAAATGGAGTATCCCTGAATGGCAATATTTGCATCAGGAGTTTTAGGGGATAGCCATGTTTCTGTAAGAACGATGGCTTTGGGTTTATGCATAAGGCACCATGCCCTTAGTTCGTCCAGTTTGGGCAGCAGGCTCCGGATGTTTATATGGGCGACAGATAGCCCCTTTTGGAATGTAAAGGTGGAATTCTCAGGGGCATGGGACAGAGCTGAAATGGGAGGACCTGGGTTAGGTTCAATATCACCTGCTAAAGAGAGTAACAGTATGAGTAGAAATTTGGGTAGTTGTTTGCAAGTTGTAAATTTGTGGTGTTTGCCATTTGAGTGAGCAGTGGTTGGTGTGCTGGTTTTTAGAGTTCTCCACCAACATTCAGTAGATAGTGCAAGGCTTCTGAGTAGTCCAGGGTGTATGGTGATGTTGGGTGTGGGCCAGGACGGAGGAGTTTGTAGTGGGTAGAGGGAGTAACATCTCCATGAGGCCAGGAGAAAGAAAAAAGTTAAAATACATGGCAGGTTCATGATGCCAGAGGTAGGCAGTGCTGCAAGGAGCTGTTGTGAGCAGAGTGAGTGTGAGCAGCCTGTTCCTTGTCAAATGTTTAGCTGTATTGCAATGCTAGAGTCAGTTCAGGGTTTCAGTGTATTGTGCAGTCAGTTTTGGGAGAGACTGCAGTAAATAAGTTGTAAAGGGGTGGGGGGTTGAAATAGGCAAGTTAGCAAGCTTGGGATCATAGTGTGATCTGAATAGCTTACCGTTTGTTGTCTTGAGTAAAAGAGTTTGCAGTAGATCCAGTCCCCAGTCACACTATAGTCTAACTGTATTTATCACTTAAAAGGCTCACTTTAAATGCCTCACTTTAAATGCCTAATGCAATTCCTTCAAAGATGAAGAAAAGGTGTTGGTATTATACAGATAAAGCAGTCACATGACTCCCCCCCCCCCCCAATAAATCAGCTTGTTCCAGTTGGTCAATTAACAGCACAGAGTTAAGAGGGAGAAAAAAAAAAAACACTTTTTAAATTCAAACATACTAACTTATATCAATTCTACAAGGCCAGAGTCAGTCTTTTACACAGGATTTGCACATCAGGAACATACATATATCAATTCTACAAGGCCAGAGTCAGTCTTTTACACAGGATTTGCACATCAGGAACATACTTATATCACTTCTACAAGGCCAGAGTCAGTCTTTTACACAGGATTTGCACATCAGGAACATACCTGTGAAGAGAATGAAATTAGATCCATGTCATATCAGCTGAGGTTATTGGTCTTGCATGAAGAAAGTGAGTATATTAACTATAGTCGAACTGTATTTATCACTTAAAAAGCTCACTTTAAATACCTCACTGTCTAATGCCTAATGCAGTTCCTGCATGTACACTATTATTATAATGTATATTTTTACAGTACGATCGCCTGTAAGAGCCGTGCATATTTAAGCATGATAGCAGGGGGAAAAAATCAGCTTGTGCGATCGGGCATATTTTTGGCCGCACAGACCACAATTGGCTTCACTTTATAACGGGTGAGTCAAAAATTCCCAATCGGGCACAAAAGCTCACTGCTTAGTGCATAGCCCCCACAGTCTGCAAACTCACAGTCTGCAAACTGACAGTCAAAAATCCACCAAAACAGAATTATAAAGTGGCCGCCGGGACCGCACAGGGGACATAGGAAGCCACGGGAGAGAACAGAGCTACAGGGCTCCTGTAGTGGCCAGAACGTGGGCCAAAGCAGTCGGGGGAAGAATCTAGAGTGGATAGGGGAAGCCCACTGTTGAACACTGTGCAGGGAAAACCCTAGTTCCTGAAAACCCCTGAAAGCAGTAACAGGGTCATCTAGAGACACAGTACACCCCCCGCATAGCAGCTAAAAATCCAACGCAGCATAAAGACACAGCAATACTGCATGATTGTATATTATTAAAAATGTTCTAATTGTTCTACCTGGGAGACTTCCGGTGATGTCGCCAAGTATGGACGCCTGAGCGAGGAGCTCCTATGACCCTCCGCTAGCAAAGGCTTAGAAAGGGTACAAACCGCACAAGGAAAATCCTCGAACCACCTTGTTCCCTGTATATGCTGTTTTTTCCACTTACCTGTTGTAAGAAGGCAATTCAATCGAGCCAAGATTTTACTTTATTTATAAGTGTGTGAACTTGCTGCACCATCATTTTCTATTTACAAAAATGAGGCAGGGCTTCAAAGACGACGTGGCCACCGCCGAGACTGGCCTTAAAGCTGAAATAAATACCCTCACCCAACGAATGGACGGAATTGAAGCTAAAATGGAGGACATTATTGAAGATCTTGAAAATAGGGACCGGAGGCAGAACCTGCGGATCCGCAATATCCCTGAAGCAATCTCCACTGAAGCTCTCCGTCCTTATCTGTGTTAGCTTTTCCTCCTGCTGTGCCAGACCTTGAAGCAAGGGATCTGGAAATAGATCGCGCACACAGAGCGCTGAGCCCAAGGTCTGAAGATTCTAGAAGGAGACGGGATGTAATTGTAAGGTTTCATTCCTACACAGAGATACTATAGAGAGAAACCTCGCTCTTACATCCCCTTGTTAGTGAAAGCGTGCTGCCTAGGGATGTGTTGAATTGACAAGAAATGTGTACCAAAGAAAATACACTAAAGAATCCCTTTTGCAGGCGCACCGCAGACCTTTATAGTATAAACGGTCAGGAGTGAATGTAGTTAATATAGTTTGCTTTATTTCAAATTACTGTGTAAACGTGTAATTAAAACAGTATATAGTATAGTGCCATATACTCTGAATAAAAAATAGACAGCTAACGTCTATTCAATCTCTACCAAGCGTCTCTTTAAGCTCTTTAGCACTAATCTATATGATATAGTATATATATATATATGATACCTATTTTCCTTCCAGTCGCAGTGTCCGTGTCTATGGTGAGTACAGGTGCACAAATATAAATATTTGTGTATACGGTGTTGTATGTTCAAATAGTTCCCCTTGATCTCTCGTTATAGTGGGTAAGATATTCAGTGCTTGAGACCTTCGCTCCACTGTAGGAGTCCGTACCCTGTGTCCCTGTTTTATGTCTAGCTATCCGTTTGATCTAGAAATTCAACAGTGCCGTCGTCGGCTGCTGTTGAAAAATAGTGGCTTTACCGGGGATGTTATGGTAAATACCTCATTTGTGAGTTGAACAGGTTATGGGATATTAGGTCTTTATTTTCAGATTTAACACATGTGTCCATAAACAAATTGTACAGATACCTTGAACTGTGTGTTTTATGATGGTATTTAGGGACTGGAATAATACTAGCTGTACTGATAAATTGTTAGTATTCAAGTGTCCAGTATACTGGAGAAGGTGGATTTCCTATAGAGTGTAGTGTCTGATATAAAGCTCTAAGGCTGTTGGTGTTTTGATGTATAGTTTTCACAGCCAAAATAGAGTATGGAGTGACAAAAAATGTATAAAATAAAAAGCTTAGTCACTGCTGGTATTCCGATATCTGCTTTTTATTACCTATGATACAGCATATGTTACTGAGTGGTGCTTAGTGACCTTGGTTATGTGTTAAACATGTCACGTGGATACTAATAAACTTATACATGTTAATGGTCCTTATACACATTCAAAAAGCGGGCAGTGTTATTTCCAAAACTCTGCTTCCAATAGTTGCTCAATTTAAACTCACACTGCGCCTGCGTCTGTCGCGGGACAGTGTTATTGTATTGTGGTTTTATCACTGACAAGGAGCTCAAAGGTAAGTGGGGGCCACAGTATGTTTTATACTATAAAGGTCTGCGGTGCGCCTGCAAAAGGGATTCTTCATTCCTACACCACCAAGGAAAAGATAATGTTTGCAAGGAGGGAAAGAGGAGAATTGCAATTCAAAAATGAAACTTTAAACAGTAGATCTTCAACGACATCAAAAGTCACAATTGCGAGACGGCGAGAAATGAAGTTCCTCATTAAAATCCTGAATGAACCAAAAGTTTGCTACAGATGGGGCTTTACTTTCAAGCTTATAGTTTAAAAAAATGGACAACATAAGTACATATCCTGTCCAGAAGAAACCTCAAGATTCCTCAAATCTATAGGACTGCCAGTCCCAGAAAATCAAGAGGAACTCAGGGAAGAATAAAGGCTCTCTATTCTTTCGGGTCACTGGAGAGCATCTGAATGCTTGGCCAGCCAGAGAAAAACCAGAACAGGAGACTGAGGACAAAACTACAATCCTGTTGGATAGAAGTTTACAGATGGTCTTCTAAAGTAAAAATGTTGATCCACCCTGAACTTTTGAGAGGAGCTCGGGTGAACTCTTTCCCAAGTTGATGTTATGTTTCCCTGTTATTACCAGATTTCCTGAATGTGGACTCACCCACGGATAAAATGTAAAGCCTGAGTAAACAACCTCTGGGGAGTCAAAACTGCTGCCAATAAAAACCTGGACCTGTTTTCTTATCTTAACACTTCCCCCTAAGAGTTAATGCAAGAGCCGGGACAAATTAAAAATGAGAGGCTCACCCCTCTCCAGAAGGCGAGGAGAAGAGTGTCTCCGCTCCCAAGAACACTGATAGGTCAAAGTAGTGATCCAGATCTTTAGGCTGAAATTATCTTTCCCTTCCCCCTCTCCCCCTCTTTTCTTTTAGCTCCCCTTCATCTGTTATTCTCACCTCCATCCCTTGTAATGTCTGCCCCCCCTTTCCCATACCCCATAGCCCCCCCTACCCTCCCCCTCCCGTCCCTCTCTGACTTCCAAAACTCACACTTCTGGCCAGACCTAGATGAGCAGAGACTTAAATGGAGTCTTTCTAAGGGATTCTGCCCTGCTGATGCCTGAGAGAGAGTGCCGGGGTCTAACCAGAATCAGATGGCCGTTGTCTCCCTTGGTGGAGGCTATTTGCTGGGACGGGAGCAGCGGCTGTCCCTATCATACCTTGAAACATGCAGAAAGAATGGATACATTTGCTCTACTGAAGCTACCGCCAGATGGGACCCCTCTTCTCCCTCACAATTGGATGGAGATCTACTGGTACCGCAGGAGCATAGGGCCCCTGTTCCCTTGCTCCCTGGGATCCGAGAGAAGGGAGAGATTTGACGAGGGACCAACCATTGGTGCCGTCTGTCCCCGGAACGTTCTCCTCTCGTGGATTGCAGTTCTGAACTTTTACGGGAAAAAAACGTCTGGGTCCGGGGCTTTAGATGATTTCAGGTTCTTGGTCACTTGTATGGTTTCCTCTATATTAAAGTCCTTCCCCAGTATCTCTTTTTCCAAATCATCCAATCTTGGTAAATTTGAGCTTGCTAGAAAATCTCCAAAAGCTTTTTTCGTGTTGGGGTTATGTGCCACTTTCTCACCATTATAAAGGTCCTCATAATATTTTTTAAATTCTTATACTATTAATTTTGGGTTTGATTTGAGGAAGAATCTGAAAACCTTTTTTCTCACCCTGTGCTCCCCTATTCTTTTCTGTTTGCATGTATAGAGGATCCTGGATAGATCCTGGTGGGGTTGAGCCTCAGGAACCAACTCACATACATCCAGTTTAGGGGTCCCGAGGGAGACCCCTAATAATGTAGTATTTTTTCTGAGTTTATTTGACAGCATCATCAGTGAGTTAGCGCCCGAGTTTTTTTGTTTCCTGATTTCAGTCTAATGACTTGTATATTATACTTTGGGAGCTTGTTTCTTAATTTATTTGCTAGCATGGTATCTGGTCTGTTCTCTTTCTCAAAAAATGTCCTTCTTGACCAATTTAGGGAGATATCAGCCTGGGAGGTTAAAAGTAAGTTCAGTTCAATTTTAATATCTTTGATTTGTTTAGGGTGGTTGGACTGTTACCTTGTTTATGTCGTTTCAATAAGTAATTCAAGTTGGTCTGTTCAGCAATATTTTCACATTCTTTTCTCTCTTTCTCTTGGCTACAATACTGATCAAAGTTCCTCTGTTTGGGTAGCCTTGTGTGCTTCCACAGAGTCGAATGAGAATCTACCGTCCCTTTATTCACTATTTATTAGCTGAGCGATTTCTGGGATTTTCAATAGAGATTCATTGAGTTTCCAATTTGCTCCATGTCTGTCTAGGCTTAATTGGGTGCACAGTAGCTCTCTCAGTGCGTGATCTGACCATGCAATATCATGGATCCCTGCATGAGAGATCTTCGGGATAAGTCTGCTTGATACAAAGAAGTAGTCGATTCTGCTATAGGTTGAGTGGGGTGTGAAAAGAAGGTATAGTACATATCGAAGGGATGGAGCTCCTCCATATATATAAAAGATTATTCTCTTTTAAACCCAATCTCAAAACAAAAAAACTAAATTCTGTAAGATCTTTAACTCCTAATTCAAAGAATATTCCTAGATACATGCTGAGACTTTAAGTACCTGCGGGGGCCAAGGGAAGGGAAGACCTCAGCCGCAGAACCGGCCAGGGATCCTAGCTTAAATTGGTGAACTCTGGATCTCCAGGGTGTCCTCAGTGTGTATGTTTTACATCGATGCTCCAGACTCAGGAAAATGGAGAGGGGATATCTGTAGGGCCATAGCTCCACTTTCTCCCCCGATCTAGCATGGCAGCTCTTTGATCCCTGCTTTCCCTCTCCTGTTGGACCCATGGTTGCACTTCCGCTGACTTCCCTGTTATCCCAGTGACCCTCGCTGTCGCACAACTCATCAATCATTCTAGCCACTGTCGCTCCCACCTCCTTCCGTTATCTCGGTTTCTATAAATGCAGCTCAGGACAACCGGTGGGTCAGAATCACACTCCTCTCCCAGACCATTCCATGTTCTGCAATGTCATTCCGGTGTGTATTCATCTCTGGTGAAGTGGAGTGGGGGGGCGGGGCAGAAATGATGCTGCTCCATAAGAAAAGCCACGACTGCAAAGGGCGCCAATGTTAACCATAGCTTTGTTGAACCATCTCTGTGTGGCTGACCCCTGCCTTGCACTGCAAATCTGCTAGCTCTGTGGATCTGTGAGCTTCGCCCTCCCCATCCTTACATCCCGCCCCCGACCCCCTTTACCTCCATGCAGGATAACGTAGCGATTATGTCTCCTGCCACCACGGCGGTCGAGAGGGGGCTTCCTTCTGGGGGACCACCTCAGCAGAAAAGTAATTTTAGATGCTCTTGTGTTGGGTCTCACCCCTTCCTCCCTCGTAGGCCGCTGTCTCCGGAGCTGTTGGGAATCCAAGATGGTCGCCATGCCTTGGTGTTATGTTGAAGTGGTACAACTTTATTGACAGAATCTGAACAAAATAGGCATGTGATAAGGCCCTTTTAAGAACTTAATTGATCTTAATTGGTATCAAATAAGGGACTTATCTTGCCGATTTCCACTGCTGGCTTCATTTCTCTCCACGTAGGATTGGAAGACGATGTCTCTTCTGCTTGCAGGTTAGTAGAGTCTGCATTTAGGCCTACTTTTTGTAGGAAGGTTTCACTGTCCTCAGGTCATCTCAGAGTGATGGTGGTACCATTTTTCAGTACAAGGAGCCCGAAGGGGAATATCCACCGATAACTAATCCCTTTATCTCTTAGGATTTTGTCACTGGCAGGAGAGTTCTTCTTTTAGACAGGGTGGTTGGGTACAAATCTTGTAAAATCAATAATTTGACGCCCTCAAATTCCACATTGCCAGAGGCCCTTGTTATTTGGCATAATGCTTCTTTTACACGAAACAAGTGAAATCGGATTATGATATCCAGAGGGGGATCTCCTGGTAGCGGTGTGTACCTCAGGGCTCTGTGGCACCTATCTAGATGTAGGTCTGATTCAGGCTTATCAGGGAAAACATGCTTCAGCCATCTTGAAATAAAATCCTCAGGGTCATTTATTTCTTCTGGCACCTTCTTAAATGGATATTATTTTGCCTATCCCAATTCTCTATTTCCTCTTGTTTATCGGACAGTTCATTTATTAGGGACTTTAGATGGACTATCATTTTTTTCGTTTTTCTGGAGTGCTTTAATGGTGGTGTCCAGGCGCTTTTCCACAACATTCATTCTATCTCCTATGCTTTTGACATCACGTCTTAACTCAAAGTAGTCTGTTAGCATGGAGGTGGCTCGCCGCGATTTTGCCCTCGTTAACATTGCTGAATCTTCGGGAGTTTATTTATAGCATCGGTTCGCTTTTTTAAGTGTAATTATTCTGGTTTATGTGTCTGCAAAAAACAGGTACTATGCTGCCATCCACGTAGACGTCGCACATACGCCCCCACAAATTGCGTTTTAGGATAACTAATGTTATATTATTTATACACAAAGTTAATACAGCAACACATGCTTATATTAATACTGCACTTTCATAATGTTTGTGGGGATAGAAGGGAAAGTACGGGGAGGCATGCCATGCTCAAAGATTCGCTGCGTCACGGTGTACTAGGATATGATACAGTACCCATCTGCACATACTCTAGGGTGCACTGACATCATCACTTTGCGACTTGTGCTCTCACACGATGTAGTCCTCCAGCTGGGCGGGCCCAGATCATCAGGTATTTTGAAATCACTATAAATATCAGAATCACTGATTAATATGTAGCCATGTCCTTCAGAGAGAATACTGTGACAGCCGAAACGTCCATCTACTTGATGGCTAAATAAATTATTTTCAATACAAAGTGCTCATTCCTCTTTCTTAGCTTCAAATATACACAAAAGACAGCTCTGCAAGGTCTTCCCAGGGATCAAGAGCACCGGTATTTAAGGTCAATGTTCATGTATTTTCTGGAGTGCTCCAAAGTCTGTTCCTCTCATATAGAACAATAATGTTGAAACATTTGCATGCAAATTCCTTATGCATAATGTTTTATTTCCTTTTTGGATGTGCCATATGGTTAAACCAAAACAAAGCTATTTCTTGTATACACATAAGAGAGAGAAAAATAGATAGTCTTACTTGCTCCTCCCACTGGTTTACAAATGAGAGAATATTTTGGCAGCTATATGTTAAAGAGATTACGCTTTGTTGGCTTCCTCTCCAGTATTTAGCAAAAAAACTACTAAAGGAAATTGTCAACATTTGTCATAATTACTTGCATTAATCTTCCCTGGATAGACAGTCACCCTGTATTTCAAACTCTCATATTTCCCTTTATGTGCCTCTGGAAAGAGATTCCTGTAACACAAACCAATGCTCCAGCCCCCTCTATAATAAGTGAAATTCCACACCCCCGTTGAATTTTTTTACAATGAGTCATTAGTTAGTCCTTCCTTTCCCAAGATTTTCTTCTCATTGTAACTCATCGTTCTGTAGTAGCACAACCCTTTCAATTCCAGCAGGGCCTGTCCATCTGGCAGCGAAAGGGTTAAGAGATGACAAAGCAGAAACCTGCACCACAGCTTCATCTTTTTGTTTTTCTTTTACATACTTTTAATGGGGTTCCTTCTGTTGAGGAAGTAAAGTACTGTGCAGTTTTTCACTCTGTAATGGATAAACATGGCTGTCAGGTTTTCTGTCAGTTAGTATTGTGGAGTGATGATGTCATTGTTGCTGAGTTCAGCATGCCAGAATGTGACTTATTTGTTAAAGATTTCTTCACCATACTGTACAATAGGGTGTCTGTTTTCCCGTCTCTATTTTTTCCTTGCTCATTCATTTTTTAAACTGTGTATTTTCTTCCTACACAACTACCCCAAAAGCAAAATTAATATGACTGCCAACCCCGACTCACTTTGTGACATTAGTAGATGTAAAATAACCTTACATTACAATAATAATGCTAAAAATATGAATATATTTTTTATATATATAGCTCTGACTGTATGCAGCCCTGGAAATATATTTTTTCAGGCTCAATCAGTCACTGCCTCATAGAGTTTATAATCTAATTTGGTGCCTAAAGAACAGGGAGATAAAGTGATTTGCCCAAAGTCACAATGAATTTACATTGATTTGTGCAGCTCTCTTGCTATCCGCTGTGCACAGCACTGATCTGCTCAGTATGCTGCAGATCTGTTCAATCTCCCAGAATCCACCCAGCGGATAGCAGGAGTCACTTCCGCGTATGCGCGTGCAGCCTGGGGGGAGCGCGTGGGGAGCGCACGAAGCAAGTGTGTGGGACATTACATGTTCGGCGGAGTCTGTTTTGAGCTACAGGTGCGCCGACGAGTATTCTAAAACTTGCTTTAAACTTGCCTTTGCATTTCTGGAGAGACTAATGGCCCATCAGATTAACACAGAAGGGTTCCCTGGCAGTCCCATTCAGTTTGAATGGGACTGTCAGGGACCCCCGCAGGTAATCCGATGGGCCATTAGTCTGTCTACAGAAATGTCACTGAAATGTTTCAGCATGTACCCAGCATGTAACTGGGTCTTGATGGTGATTGCCCCAGATTTGTTTTAGAATACTCGTTGGCACTAGAGTATTCTCTGCGGAGGCGGCGGTACTTGCAGTGGTGAAGCAGGAGCAACGGTACATGCGGCCATACCAACACTCTGGCTGTGACATCGCAGACACCCTGCTTTGAGACCTGCTGTCTGGACAGATATACCGGTATTATAAACAAACGCCTGTTTGTATTCTGCTTGGTGTAAGTAGGATTCCTTTTTTCCCCCACCGGACCAGATTGTTCAAGCTATCACTCCCTGTGTATGTGAAATTTTTGTATCTCTATATTTTTTATTAAACAAGTTGTTTTTTAGTTCATCATAGTTGTTGTTCAGTTTTGTGTTAGTATTAGAGTGTTTGGGTGGTTGCTATTGTTTGTTTTTTTAGTTTTTTTTTAATGTTATTTTATGTTATTGTGTGTATTGTTCAATCAACAGTTTACACTATGATCGGTTTTGTGTATGTCTATATCTATTTCCACATATTGTGAGACGACCTTTAAGATACACCTGAAGGATCAACAGGCCAACAGGACTGGACATTATATATGGTCAGAATTACTAATTTGGTATTCGGACTTATTGTATTGCTGGCGCCGGAATATTTTTTGTTATTTGTGCTATATACAGTATGATCTGATTGGTCATTGTTTCCTGGCAGCCTATCTTATATCATTTAAGATTTATTGGTATTCACCTTTTGTGTATAATCTCACTAATTATTTAGTTTTGCATTAGCGCTAGTAACACATTTCCCTATTTTCACAAAAAAATCAAAGCAGCTATGAAAAATATAAATCAGATGGTTTTGAATCGGCATCTGATGTCATGAACAGGAAAGGAAGTGTCTCTTCTTCTTGGATCATTTGAACAGATCCCTGAGAACTGCAGACAAAACCTCTCTTGAAATAAGTAAAATAGGAATGCTGTTCAGCAAGCATCATAAGGCGGAGATGTAAAGAATGAAATCAATGAGATTTGACATGTCTGTCCAAAAGGACCATTAGTCTGCTAGCACTTGTGATGCACATATAAAAAACCTAGAAGTTAGGGGGTCATGCCTAGAGGGATGGTTACAATGATGCTCTGATTCCAAAGTTGCAATGTTATTTATTGGGCATTTCCTAAAAAAATCATAAGTGTGCCGGGGGATCCAGTTTCAGTTACATACAGTACAAACTCTTTGGATGCCAGTTATAAGATAAGCATCCATGTTTGGTCTGCCGTTTGCTACTTCATGTTACATGTAATGTCAAAACTATTCAAACATGAAGAAGAACATAAAAATAGAGGGCCATGATTAACTGGTGCTACTCAATCAAACACATTCCGGTACTACTTAGTAAATATAGCCCCTTACTGCTCATTCAAGTGAATGGGCTGTTGTCTTCTGCCTCTGGGATTTGTCTTATGGAGTAGCACTGCAATATGGTGTCTTATGGCCCATTTAGTTGCATGTTTTGTATAGTGTCTTCTGGCACCGGAAGGTGTCTTACAGAACAAGACCACTTAGTAAACATAGGCAATTATGCACATTCAACTTTTGTTTAAAATGTCTTACCCCATTTGCTGAAAGAGGAGCAGCGTAGGCGCAACGGTCTTTAATACAAAAAGTGTTTAAAAATCCATCATATCCAATGTTTCTGCTGCAAGAAACAGCCTTTGTCAAGGGGTCTGCCCTCACCTTGACAGAGGACGTCTATTGCAGCTGAAAACTTTGGATTTTATGGCTTATTAAACACTTTTTGCATTGAAGACCGTTGTGCCTACAGTACACTGAGCACTGGCATTATAGATTTAAGTGACTTTTTTCTGATGTGTGCCTGCATAACTCTACGTTCTTAACCCATTTGTCACCAGAGCAGTTTGCAAGACATTGCAACAATACGTTGCCCTCTGCCAGCAATTGGGTTAAACTGAACTAAAACTGTTTGTAAAACCACTAAGTTAAATGCAAAACCAGAAACTGCCCAGGAAAAACTTCCATCTACTGTCCATAACAGCTGAACAAAAATCTCCTCCAATTATTCTCATTAATGATGTGACAGACAAGGAAGAGTAACGACAAGACAAAAGATTGCATTGAATGCCACAAATAATTTACCCATTTTTTTTTTAAATAACAATTATTTTAATAGCATACGTTCACTCGAGTAAATTCTTGAATTTTGATACTGCCTAACTGTGAATTTGTTATGCTATTCTCTATGTCTAAGGGATATGCCCACCAGCACTCTCCTGTTTTTATACACTGTGTAAATATCAAGCTGTTTTGCTAGGTCACATATGTTTTAGGTGCTTTGGGTTTACTTTCTGTTTACTTGTAGTTCTAGGCCACACACCAAGGGTTCACATCTGCGTGGTTATATTGTATTGCTTTCCTTGTGTCTTGATAAGGTCCAAAATGTCAATTATTGAATAATATATATATATATATATATATATATATATATATAGACGTGTGGTAACCAGGTCCTGATGACCAAAGAAGAGAGCACACCGCAAAGATGATACAAAAAAGTGTATTATGAAACACAGGGCCGCCAACGTTTCGGTCCTCGTAGAGGGACCTTCCTCAGGGCTGTGCACAACAGACTAATACAAGCACCCATATATACCCCTAATCACATACATAAGATCACCTGAAAACAATAATGAAAAATCCAAATTACAATCCCAGGTACAACCCACAACATATTACAGTCACTAAGACATACTGATACTGACCAGCACCAATGGAATAACTTGATCTAAAACCTTGCAAGATTGGTCACATAGTCTACCTCTGTCGTCCATGTAATGACATCACTGGTCAACCCGATCGCGTGTATGGCAACCATAACAAAACATAGCATAGTGTTTATAAAAAAGGGGGACATGCATGAACATCTAGATCTTGTTATAAACATATAAAGTAATTGGAGAAGGTGCGCGCATTAGCTCAACCCGATCGTGCTGCGTTGACAGCCTAACAGACTCACCTCCCTGTATCCACCCATGCGCTCCTATGCCGTGCCGCTGGCAACCTGACAGCGTCCATAGCAATGTAAAGTGGGTTGCGCACGCCAAATGTCCTGCTCTATTGCACCGCGCATGCGCTACTCACCCCTGACAACCCGATCGCGTCCCTGGCAGAGAGGGGAGGGGTGCGCACGTAATCTATCTAACTCTACTCATACGCGCATGTGTAATAAACCCCTAGCAACCCGATCGCGTCCCTGGCAATGAGGGGAGGGGTGCGCACACAATTTGCTA
Source organism: Ascaphus truei (assembly GCF_040206685.1). NCBI lineage: Eukaryota > Metazoa > Chordata > Amphibia > Anura > Ascaphidae > Ascaphus > Ascaphus truei. The sequence continues at coordinate 54,607,774 of NC_134489.1, read as the reverse complement.
TATTTGGTCGCGCATGTGCCATAAACCCCCTAACAACCCGACAGCGTCCATGCTAACCATGAGAAAGGTGCGCACGCAATCAGTCTTACTCGCTTGGATTGCGCATGCTCTGATGAACCCCTTGCTACATTACAGCAAGGAAATAAACCACAGGGCTAATGACTAATGTGTATAGGGCAATAATAAACACAGTGCCAAGTTATTAAAAGAATACACCACAAACATCACAGTATTTGCTGCCCACTAAATATGTAAATGATGGGCAATAATATCAACAAATAGTGCATGGAACCATACCTTTTTAAATATTAATACAATAACCATGCACTTTTATACATGCTAGCTATGCTTAATACAAGCAGATATACTCAAGGCACACTGTATAAAAAAGTGTAAACATGATATATACATAACTTTAAAGGCGAAAAATATCTCTCCACAATGGATATCTTAATGCTCAGTGTTAGCTCCATGCCAGCCTATGTGCTGTGCTGCCAGTTGATCTGAAACCTAGGTCACCGAGTGATACAAGACACCCAAGTGTAAAGAAAGTGAAAACAATAAATAGAACATACAGGGAAAGGGGAATGGAGGAACTAGACAGTGCTGTGGAATTCATACACACTGAAAAACTGAAAAATAATGGTAAACAATTTTACAAAAAACAGCCCAACTTCAAGTCCTCATTGAGTCCATACGGTGAGATGGTCTTGAGCTCATAAATTAATCTTGCTTCCTGTTGCAAAAGCATCATATTTCTGTCACCACCATAGAGTGGTGGTGGCACTTGAAGGATGGGCATACAGCGCATGGTAGCCAAGGAATGCCGCATTTCCTTAAAATGCCTAGCAACCGGCAAATATTTAAGCTCAGTCTTATCATCCGTGCTATTCAATGCCTTTCTGATAGTGGAACGATGGATCGCAATTCTTTCTTTTAGCATACGTGTGGTTTTGCCCACGTAGCGAAGACCACAAGGGCACGTGATCATGTAAACGACAAAGCGCGACTCACAGTTAAGAAAATGTTTGATCCTGATTTGGGCCCCACTGTGAGGATGGGAATAACTGGAACCCGTTTGCATAAAACCACAGTTGGTACATCCATGGCACCGGTATGATCCAGGTTTTCTATTAAGCCAGGTTTTAGGAAGTACATATTTGTCAACCGGGTCTGCTTGCGTCAACATATCCCCTAAATTCCGTCCCCGTTTGTAACAGAATAAGGGGGGATCTTTGCAGATTTTTTCAATTTTGTTGTCATTAGATAAGATATGCCAGTTTTTATGTACGCTACGTTTGATGCGATTAGACGCGGTGCAAAAAGCACTAACAAAATGACATCGTTGTTGCATGGGTTTATTGTTATTTGATTGTAGCAAAACCTCTCTGTCAAGGCTTCTTACTTTCTTCAGGGCATCTTCAATGTCTTTATAGTCATATCCCCTATCTTGAAAACGTTCTGCCATGTCCAAAAGTGCAGGTTCCAATTCATCTGGATTTGAAATTACCCTCTTCAATCTGAGAAATTGGGAAAAAGGTAGTCCCCTCTTGAGTGGTGTTGGGTGGTGGCTGGTGGCGTACAACAATGTATTTCTGTCTGTATCTTTATGATAAAGTCTAGTAGCCAAGCCACCTTCGGACCTATACACTATGGTGTCCAAAAAAGAAATCTCAGTGTTGCTGAATTGTGCTGTGAATCTGATTATGGATGGAATTTGATTCAAATATTCAATAAATTCTAAGAGCGCAGACTCCGGCCCGTCCCATATGAGAAAGATATCATCTATGTATCGTAGATATTTCTTGATACATCCTGCATGTGGAGCGTCATGTAAAATATGGGTATGTTCATATATGTCCATATATAAATTAGCATAAGCTGGGGCCATGTTGGACCCCATTGCGGTACCACTGAGCTGCAAAAATGTATTTCTCTCGAATCTAAAATAATTTTTATTAAGGATGATTTCCATAAGCAACATTAAAAATTCCACTGGTGGACCCATATGTGATGTAAAGGCCCCAAACTTAGATCTGACAGCATCTAGCCCCTCTTGGTGGGGTATGTTAGTGTACAGACTACCAACGTCAAGAGTGACTAGAATGTAATCCATTTTTCCAATTTGATGTCTCCAATCTGCAAAATGAAATCGGTCATGTCTTTAACATAAGAGCTCATACCAATGACCATAGGCTGAAGAAAAAAATCAATAAATTGAGAAAGCGGATGGCACAGAGATCCTCTGGCGGAAATAATAGGCCTTCCAGGGGGCTTCGTGGCCGATTTGTGTATTTTAGGTAAGGTATACAGAATTGGCATTCTAGGGAAGGGCTGTGAAAAAATTTGCCCGTTTCTTCAGAAATCCAGTTGTTCAAAACTCCCATCTGTATGATAGAATCCACTTCCTTTTTATACTCCACTATAGGATCCCCTGGTAAGCGTCTATATGTGGATGTGTTGGATAATTGATCCTCTATTTCCTTTTTATAGTCCACATATTTGAGTAACACAATGCCACCCCCTTTGTCCGCTGCGCGGATAATGATATCTTTATTCTTTCTAAGTGTATCAATAGCCAATTTTTCTTCTCGTGTGATGTTGTAATAGCTAACTTTGTTGGTCTTAATGTCCATGCTAGTTTCCTTATCCAAAACATTCATAAAAGCAGAAATGCTATGATTATTGATCTGAGGATCAAAATTACTGCTACACTTAAAAGTGTTTGCATTCATTGAGGTATTCAGTGGAGGCTGTTTAATGAAAAAGTCCTTAAGTCTCAATTGTCTGTGAAACTTATACATTTCCACTTCCCAATTAAAGCTGCGTTGTATGTTAGTCGGTACAAAACTAAGGCCTTTATGGAGAACGCTCAGCTGCGCCGCGGTCAACGTAAAATCCGTAAGGTTGTATATTACCGTGCTGGCCTGCGTCCGCGAGGTACTCTGCCTCTCCTGTTTTCGCGCTCTGGATACCGCCGATTTTCACCCACCCCTCCTGGTGGGTCCCTTCCGTCTGTATCGGGAAACGTTGGTTTGGCGTGACCGGCGTTTGCTGGACCTAAAAAATCACTTCCAGAGCCCTCCGTATTGTCTGAGAAGTCAGTGTCACTCGTAGGCAAACCTGATCTATAAGCAGACTTCCTAGCACGTGTAGTGTTACGTCTCTGTCCCCCACGGCCAGCATTCAGTTCCCCTAGTCCTAGCAACCAGCGATAGACCTTACGTTCTTTATCATCAGCTTTAACAAGCCGCAGCTTTTCTTTCTTATACTTAATGAGATTCTCCCTATAGTTGTCAATTGTGGTCTGTATTTTGTCTGTCCAATCAGTACTTGTATCAGCCGTAAGCAGGTCACCTTGCTTCCCTTGGATCAAATCTATCTCGTGTCGGATATTTGCAATTTCTTTACTAGATTGCTCTATGACCAAAATAATAAGGTCACTAGAGCATTTATTTAGAATGGCAATCCATTTTTTACAAAAATCTGGATCGTTGCGTCCAATGGTGGGCTGATTCCTGATTCTAAAACCACGCGGGAGTAGCTTTTCTTTATGGTAGTGTGATAATGTCACACCATGAAGAAAGAAATCTACTTCTCGTTTCTTGAGCTTAATCAGGTCATTATAAATATCTACTGGTTTGTCTGGTCCCAAAACTGATTCAAATGACTCAGCGTACCGTATTTTGGCTATCTCAGCATCGCTGAAACTGTCAGTGTCTGATAATGTAGTGAAAATTCCTGCAAAGTCTGCAAATTCCTCCATTAAAGATGAACTCAAGTACATACAAAACATACATATTATAAAAAATACAATAAGCTGTATAATATTGAGAACCCAAAACTTCAGCTAAAGTCAGTGTAGTAGATGTATAAGGCAGTGCAAAAAAGCTCTTAAAATATATATGTATATACAGTATGTAACATGGCCAGTCCAGACTGCCTCTCTGCCCCTTGTCATGTAAGTCTTTAGTAGCTAGAGACTTTGGCAGGCTATCATAGGGGCATTGACCCCCCTCATGCTGACTCTCAGTTGCAGATGCACAATGCTAGGTGATAATGATGAAAGGCAGAGTTGCAGACCTGCCTAAGACATGTGAATGTGCTCACAAGTGATCTTTTTATTTCTTGTCACCTTTTTCACCCACCATAACTTGTAGTGTGTGTGTGTGTGTGTGTGTGTGTGTGTGTGTGTGTGTGTGTGTGTGTGTGTGTGTGTGTGTGTGTGTGTGTGTGTATACACACACACACACACACACACACTATAGACAGCTATTTTATTATTTGCTATGAGTTCTTCAGTATTAGGTGATAAATTGTTAGTCCAAATAAAAAAAGTATGTCATAGGACAAGCTTTCGAGAGTTCTCCTCTCTTCCTCAGGTCAGCAATACTGATTAACAAAGCAATATGGCTAAAACAGTGTAAGGGAGAGCAGGAAGAAAAGAAAAAAAAAACAGATATGTACTGTAGACAAGGTAGAGTGATAAAGTGTTTGAAGCCATGAAAGCGTGATAAGGAATAGCATGGAGGGGGAGGGGTACACTATGACATGAATTGTTAGTCCAAATAAAAGAGGTATCAGCTAATACTGAAGAACACCTTTATTCTGCACTATCGCAACTGGACTAACACGATTATTTCTGTTATATATATTTACACACACACATATATACTGTACACACACAAACAAGTGTTTTTGCGTTTGCGTGTATGTATACATACATACATACATACAAACATACATACATACAGTTAGGTCCGGAAAAAATTGGACACTGACACAATTTTCATAATTTTGGCTCTGTATGCCACAACAATGGATTTGAAATTAAACAACCGAGAAGCAATAGAAGTGCAGACTTTCAGCTTTAATTCAAAGATTTGAACAAAAATATCGTATGAAACGTTTAGGAATTGCAACCATTTTCATACACAATCCCCTTAGTTCAGGGGCTCAAATGTAATTGGACAAATTAGCACAATCATAAATAAAAATTTTATTTTTAATACTTTGTCGAGAATCCTTTGCAGGCAATGACTGCTTGAAGTCTGGAACGCATTGACATCACCAAATGCTGGGTTTCCTCCTTTGTGATGCTTTGCCAGGCCTTTACTGTAGCTGTCTTCAGTTGTTGTTTGTTCATGGGTCTTTCTGCCTTAAGTTTTGTCTTCAGCAAGTGAAATGCATGCTCGATCGGGTTGTGATCAGGTGATTGAGTCGGCCATTGCAGAATATTCCGCTTATTTGCCTTAAAAAAAACTCCTGGTTGCTTTCGCAGTATGTTTTGAGTCATTGTCGATCTATAAAGTGAAGCGCCATCCAATCAACTTCGCTGAATTTGGCTGAATCTGAGCAGACAATATATCCCTATACACTTCAGAATTCATCCGGCTGCTTCTGTCTTCTGTCACATCATCCATAAACACTAGTGACCCAGTGCCATTGTAAGCCATGCATGCCCATGTCATCACACTGCCTCCACCGTGTTTTACAGATGATGTGGTATGCTTCGGTTCATGAGCCATTCCAAGCCTTCTCCATACTTTTTTCTTCCCATCATTCTGGTATAGGTTGATCTTAGTTCCATCTGTCAAAAGAATGCAGTTCCATAACTGGGCTGGCTTTTTTAGATATTGTTTGGCAAAGTCTAATCTGGCCTTTCTATTCTTGAGGCTTATGAATGGTTTGCACCTTGTAGTGAACCCTCTGTATTTGCTCTCGTGAAGTCTTCTCTTTATGGTAGACTTGGATAATGATATGCCTACCTCCTGGAGAGTGTTCTTCACTTGGCTGGATGTTGTGAAGGGGTTTTTCTATACCATGGAAATGACCCTACGATCACTCACCACTGTTGTCTTCCATGGACGTTCAGGCCTTTTTGTGTTGCAGAGCTCACCAGTGCGTTCTTTTTTTCTCAGAATGTACCAAACTGTTGATTTGGCCACTCCTAATGTTCCTGCTATCTCTCTGATGGATTTTTTTTTTGCAGCCTAAGGATGCCCTGTTTCACTTGCATTGAGAGCTCCTTTGACCGCATGTTGTGGGTTCACAGCAACAGCTTCCAAAGGTGAATGTCACACCTGGAATCAACTCCAGACCTTTTACCTGCTTAATTGATGATGAAATAACGAAGGAATAGCCCACACCTGTTCATGAAACAGCTTTTGAGTCAATTGTCCAATTACTTTTTGTCCCTTGAAAAAGAGGGGGCTACATACTAAAGAGATGTAATTCCTAAACCCTTCCTCCAATTTGGATGTGAATACTCTCAAATTAAAGCTGATAGACTGCACTTTAAGCCCATCTTCATTATTTAACTGTAACTTTAATTGATTTTGGTACACAGCCAAAATAACAAAACTTGTATCAGTGTCCAATTATTTCCGGACCTAACTGTACATACATACATATATCAGTGTACAAATATCTTTGCAATACTACTGCCAAATCCTTGTTTGATGTTTTTTTTTATTTTATTTTTAAACAACTGGAACTGTAATGAAGCTGGTTAATGGGGAAAATAATTATTTGTCATATTTAAGGTTAGTGTTATTGATACATTTGCCCTGTTACAGTAGATGTATTGGTTCTTGAGAAATATACCGTGGATTTGTTGTATTATAAGAATACTCAGGGATTCCTAATAACTGGAAAATATTGGTCGGACGTGTTTTTATTAAGATAGTGTTATTTTAACTGGCTTAATACTGCTTAGTGAATATGGGCCAGAGAAAGATAGGTCACTTGGTCACTATACAGAGGTTTCTCAATAGTTATGACAGGAAAAAAGTGAGATAGCCATTCCTTGTAGGAAAATATATAACAGGGAATGTTGGGCAGAAAGTTGTCTGGCTGCCATATTGGTTAATGTCAAAGCTCTCAATGTTGATAACATCTGGAGAATCCAGGGTAGGATCAGAGCAGTCCTATAAAAGGTGACCCTCAGAACAGAGGATGTGTGTTTTGTTACAGTGGCGGCCGCCTTTATTCTAATGCGGCCGCAGCGGCGCAACTCTGATAACCGCGGGCAGATGCAGTATATATATTTTTTTTTCCGGAATATGTTCCGGTATTTTAACGCTCGTAATATTAGCATATTCTTAGCGCTGTCTGCAATACTGCAATACCGTCTAAAAACTCATGTGGGCGTTCGCGAGCTGTTGTCTCAAAGTCTAATACTGTAGCAGTTCAACCTACGTCAGTACACAGTCTGTGTGTGTGCGCGCGCAGTAATTGTAAATTTGCATATTTATACATGCATGTATGTCTCAATTGAACATTGCTGAAACGCATAGGCGTGTACTGTAACAATATCACATTTTGGCGTATATAGCACTCTTCCCTCGCTCGCCCCCACACACACACAGGATAATGTACTGCACTGCAGTATTTCAACTTCTTATCTACAGTACACCTCTCCCACGCCATTCCTTTGAACGGATGGCTTTCTGGTTTCAATCACATTCCTGTCATCACATTCCTGCGTGTATAACGTTCAGTTTTGATTTACTGTATTCTCCTGTGTTGATTATTAATGCTCATTGGGGGAAAAAAAGTTCAAGAGTGACCCAAAAAATTTTTTTTTTAAATTTTCCTATTGTTGGCTTTGATTCACCTCTCTGCGCCTGCGTGTAATCCTCTTTGGGAAGGGAGCTGTAGTTGATTATTACTGCGCATGCGTGAATTGCTTGCAAAATTCAAGAGTGACCAAAAAAAAAAAATTCTCGTCATTTTTTATTATTATTTTCTCAACATGAATGAACATGTTCCTGCTTCAACCATCTTGACATTACGATATTCAATCTGTGCTGCAGCTTTTGACTGCGACACTTTGCGTTTGACTGCACATGATTGATTTGTGTGATTTTTATGTCTTTGGGGGTGTTGGGATCAAATTATTATGATGACCCGCCTGTTGAAAATATGTCATGTCTTTGAACTACAGTACAGCTAATCCTTCATGCAGCTGTACCCTGTACCCCCCTCCCCCACGCACACACACACACAAGGCTCGCTCAAGGATTTGAACCTCTTATCGACACTCTACAAAACCATTCATTAATTTTCCTATTGTTGGCTTTGAGTCACCTCTCTGTAATCCTCTTTGGGAAGGGAGCTAGCTGATGATTACTGCGCATGACTCACCCATCCACCCACTCAACCCTTTGAGGCTTTGTTTACGGTAACGCTTGTGATAATCCCTTCTCGAATTTGATATGTAAATCTGATTTGCACAGCATTGTGAAATTGAGATTTAAAAAAACCATAATCTGAATCATGTTTTTGATGCAGTAAATTACCAATTTTTGTAATTCTTTCTTTTTCTTTGGTGTAGGGGGGGGGGGTCAATGATTATGATTATCATGAATGTAAAGAAATATTTATTTTATTTTATCAGGAACAAAAAATACAAATATACAAATAATCATGAATAATACAAAATGCAGTCTTTATTCAGTTCTTCTGCCAGTTGAAAATGGAGGGCCGGTGGATAATCATGAATAATGCACATTGATAATAATATTAATAATTAATAATATATAATATATAATAATATATATAATAATATAACATTTTCCGTCTTTATCTTCTTCCTCATTCTGTGTAGTTCATTGAGAGAGGGGAGGTTTTATGTAAATCATAACTGCACTTTAGATACACTTTACTATATACACAGTTCACACAATGTACACATGATACACCCCCTGCCCCTTTCCATCCTTTTTTTCTCTGAAAAGACAAGAAAAGAAAAAAATGAGTGCAGTTAGGTGCATATTATGGCATTGTGTACTGTATAGCTACTCCATATTGGACTACAGTATGCAGTTAGTACTGTCAAACTAGTCTATACTGGAACTACTGTATACTGTAATTACTGTTAAATATTTTGTAACCAGATGGCTAGTGCTGCTCTCTCAGGAAAGAAAAAAATTGTGCAGTTAGGTGCATATTATGGCATTGTGTACTGTATAGCTACTCCATATTGGACTACAGTATGCAGTTAGTACTGTCAAACTAGTCTATACTGTAACTACTGTATACTGTAACTACTGTTAAATACTTTGTAACCAGGTGGCTAATGCTGCTCTCTCAGGAAAGAAAAGATCTGTGCCATACTTACCTGTATCATACAGTACTGTACTTGGTGTACCTGTACTTATCATTCTACAGTACAGTACTATACCATACTACCTTCCTGATGCTTGCCCATTACGCTCGATCACATTGGGCAACACAGTCGCAATATGGTCAATATATTTATTGCATCGTTCCACGGTGCGTACATCGTTCCAAAAACTCAATATGCCTTGCGCCAACTCATCCTTGTTGGAGGGTTTCATGACTTTTCAGATATGATCCTTCAGCTGATGCCAGACCATTTCGATAGGATTGAAGTCTGGCGATCTGTCATTGGAGGGGGAAAAAAAGGACAATTAGTTAAGGAGATACACAGTAAAAACAGTGGGAAAAAATGAGACACGGTTACCGCACTTACTCCACTGGCGTCTTCACCCAGTTGATACCGCGCTCAAGAATATGCGCTGTTGACGCGGTGTGCTTCAGATCGTTGTCCTGGTAGAAACGGTGACCGTCTGGGAACTCATGTGTGATGTATTCCACAATCTCAGGCACAATTTGCTCTTGGAAAAAAGCTTTATTCATGATTCCTATAACAAGAAAAGAAAAGTGCTCAAAAAACTGCACACTAGTACAGTACAGTGCATAAGGCAAAAGCGTGTGACTTATTTTACCTTCAAAGATGACAATGCATCCTGGTCCACGCCTAGAGATGGCACCCCACACATGCATGTTCACTGGGTGTATTGGACGCGGCTTCATAGATATGCAACCTTTTTTGTGGAATGCAAAGGTGGCAAATCTCTCCAGCGAAACAGCAGACTCGTCAGTGAAGATGCAATCTTGGAAAGTTTCTCCACTGTCGATCCATGCCTGGGCCTGGACCACTCTCTTGATCTTGTTAACGTCCCTTATCATAAGGTACGCTCTGTAATGACAAGGAATAATTTTATAGGTACAGTACAGTTTCTTAAACAACACTTTAACCTCCTGTACTGTCCAGTACTAACCTCACACGTCCATATTTCCATCCAATTCTGCGTCTCATCTTCTTTATGCTGGTCTCGGATACAGTGAGATTGTGATTTTGCAGCAGAGTGTATTTGACCCTTAAGGCACTCTTCTCATCATTCTCTTCACTTATTTTGTCGACCAGAAGAATTGTCTCCCTACAGTGTACAGAAAAACAACAATCCGGTAAGTTACAGTGCAGTAGGCCACAAGTACAGCACATCATTTACAGTAAACAATAATAGATGCAGCAATATAAACAATAATAGATAGATATACTATATTATATAGTAATATAAATAAACAGAAATAACCATAATGTTAGATAGATCTATACTATATAGTTATATTTATATGCAGCAATATAAACAATAATAGATAGATATACTATATGATATAGTAATATAAATATACTTACGCGTTAATTACCGTTGGTGTCCTTGTGCGTTGTTTGGTCTTTCCGTGTGCATGATAGCACACGGTGGTTGATGGCACATCGAGGCAAGAAGCATTTAACCAGCGTTGGATATCTGCAATTCGTTGTCCGCTCGTGTACATCTCCTTAATTCTCATGCTGAGATCCTTTGAAATCTTTTTAACAGGCATTGCTGCAAGAAGAAGGAAATACAAGAACAAGAATGTATATTCGATGTTTAGTCGATGTGTATTCAATGTGCAGTGAATCCACAAAATGGATGGTGTATTTATACGTTAATGACTCACATTAGAGTACGCCCACTTTTAACACCTGTACCTCGTCGCCATGCATAAAAGGTTACACAATTTGCATATCCCACCACTCGATGATCTATATCTGAACTTTACCTTGTCCAGATACTGCATTGTGCCATCTGCTTTCATGGATCGACCCCGATTCTACAGACACAGGAACCCACTCGCCTCTGCCGTGCCTGTCATGCAGAAAAAGTGAAAGGCAGGAGCCATTTCCAAGCCAAGTCCAAAGCTAAAGGCTAAGGCTAATAAAGAAAACCTTCTGCTGACCCCAAAGGCTAAGAGTTTTAATACACGTAAGCCTTATTATGTCAAGAAGAAATTCGGTGATGTACACTCAAGGCAAAACAAATGGCAGCCAACCCATCGAACCCACAGGTCACTTTCTCCATTACGCTTAGACGACTCTGCCGCTTCTCTCCAGGAAATCCATAGGTCACTTTCTCCATCCCTCTTCGACGACGCTGTCGCTTCTCTCCAGGGAACCCCCATCTCATTCTCCGTAGCACCCATCCACCCAGATGTCCACAGCACCCCATGCACAAGATCCAGCTCGTTAGACCGCATGCTGAATGGGTTAAGTGTCGATATCCCCGGGAACTCTACTATGCTGGTAAAGATAGATCTTCTTTTAGAGACCATGCTAAATATGGATCAACGGATGGAGAAGATGGATCAACGGATGGAGAAGATGGATCAACGGATGGAGAAGATGGATCAACAGATGGAGAAGATGGATCAACGGATGGAGAAGATGAATCAACGGTTCACATTATTTGAGCTGTTTGCGCCTTGTTTCATTATAATTCAAAATACACTGTTTGTTTTTTGGTGATTGGCAGCACACTTGATTAACAATGGATGTATCAGAAGTTAATGTGAATGTGTTTGCTAAAAGATTACAAAGGAAGATTAATTTTGATAAAGTAGTAGTTGAGGAAGATGTAACAAGGGATGATAATGTAGAGAATATAATTGCCAATGAGTTCACTAAATTAGAGAAATTGATGATCAGAGATACAAAGAAATGGTTAGATGTGGGTTTTTTAAAACAATTTAAAGAGTGTGGAATAATTCCAAGTGGCTTAAGAGTCCGTAAAAAGCCATCTTTTGATTTAGAAGATGAAGTGTTTTTGAGGAACTGCAATGAATTATTAGACAAGTGTTCCTACGGGTTAATTGACCTCATTATAGATCAACAACAGACACATCTAAAAAAATTAGATGAAGAAATTAATGAGATAAAAGAAAAATTAACCCCTTTAGAAAATACAAAGGAGTTCAAAGAAAAAGACATACAATTACAGAAAAAATTGGACACCATAGAAAGGGACACAGATAATAACAAAACCAAAAAACTGCATAGGGATGAGGAAGACTATACAAAGGGGGAGCAAAGGAACTGGACCGTTAATAGAACATACAAAAAACATTATAAACAAGATTATAAGAAAAATACATATAGAGATAATGATTTATTTCATGAAAGGATAATATCAGGAGAAACATTTAATAAAGAGAGACACAGAAGTCACCAGAGGGAAAGAACAGACAGAGACACTGAAAAATCCCCTAGAAGAGATTCAGATAGAGGTAGGGATAGAGCTAACTATACCCCAATTAATCAAACGAAAAAAGAAAAAAGAGAGGAAGAGAGACTTAACAAGAAACTCAATAGAACCAACTCTTTAGATTCTAGAGAAAGAGAGGAAAAGAAAAAGGGACCAGAGAAACATATTAGCATGGATTCCTCTTTTTTACGATCGGGGGAGGGCCCTTCACTTTGTGGGATGGGAAGAATGCATTACATCACAAACCAGAGAAAGGACAAAATGGCAGTTCCAAAAGAGGAAGACAGTCAGAGGAAAGAGGGGCAGAAGAAAAAGGGAGAGAAATAAAAAGGAGTGCAAAATAAATATGGATAATGTCTTTAACTTAAGTAACACCATATTAACTGATTCACAGAAAAGTATTTTATCCAAAGGGTTATCATTTGCACCCATGAAGGGACACAGTAATTTCGATTTATTTATCTATGCAAATCGTTATCTTAGGAAACTTACAGTAAAAAGGTATTTTCTAGGAAGAAATATGGAACCGAAATAGAATAGGGAGGTGCCCCCAATTGTAGAGCAAGAAAGACAATTTGTCCATACAGGGTTAAGACCCAAATCAACTTTTTTCCTCCACTTTGCCTCTGGTAATCATTTGGAGGTTTTCTTCCAAATGATTACGAAAGATTTTGAGGACCTGGCAATGAAAGAGAACAAACTGAATCAGAAAAGAAAAGCTGAAAATCTCACTAAAATCGAAAAAGAGGGCCTAAAACAACTAATGGAAAACGAGAATTTAATAATAAAACAGGCAGATAAGGGAGGGAGTGTGGTCCTCATGGACAAACCTGATTATGAGAGGGAGGCATTAAGATTGCTTGGAGATGGCAATACATACAAAGTGTTACCATCTAATCCTATTAAGGGATATACAGAGGATTTGAAAACACTTTTAGATGAGGGAAGAGAGAACGGCATACTGGACAAAAAGGAATATAAATTCCTATATCAGGATAAAGCCAAAATGCCGGTCTTCTACTTCCTTCCGTAGGTACACAAAAGTGTAGTCAATCCCCCAGGCAGACCAATAGTCTCGGGGATTGACTCACTAACAGCTAATCTCTCCATGTACATCGACATCTTCTTGCAGAAATATGTAGTGGAACAAAAATCGTATCTGAGGGACACGGTTGATTTATTGAACCTGCTAAAAGACGTGATATGGGAGGAACATTACATTCTAGCAACATGTGATGTTGCATCATTATATACTGTGATCCAACATACACAGGGATGTGCAGCAATAAAAAGATTCTTACAGGAGGACGAGACTTTGCCTTTGTCACAAATTGATTTTATTATTAGCAGTATTAATTTTATACTTCATCACAATTATTTTTAGTTTGGGAACACTTTTTATCTGCAACAGTGTGGGACGGCGATGGGATCAACGGATGGAGAAGATGGATCAACGGATGGAGAAGATGGATCAACGGATGGAGAAGATGGATCAACGGATGGAGGATAGAGACTGACATAGCGGGGATACATAATTTGCTCGGAGTTCATGCCCCTGTATATCCGATGCCGGAGCAGGAGGGTGGCATGGATGAGATGAATGGAACCTTCGACCGCCTTCCATCACCAAGCGCACCCCCTCCACCAGAAGAATATGTGTACATGTATGCCATTGATGACATGACAACCCGTCAAGACCACACCAGGAGACAACACGGCGACCAAGACAGGAGGAAAGCATCCTCCCAGACAGAACAGCAAAGGAGAAGAGGGGCACAGCTCACAGCGGAAGCAGCAGCAAACGCTGGTAATGAGGGCAACTCCAGACAAGGATAAAAATATACATAAATCTTTAATGGTCAGTACAAAAATAGGACCACGCACCAACGCATTTCGTCCGTTAGGACTTTCTCAAGGTGTAAGGAGGGACAAAAACACAGACAATTTATCTATACAAACTTCACGCCAAAACGGAGTACCTGTGACGTCATCAACGTGCGTCCCGCAATGGAGTCACACTATTACCGCGCGGCTTAGTCCTGAGTCGCGCTTGTAACAGAGGAGGTGCACCTGGTACCAGGCTTGGCCAATTGGAAAGAAAAATATATTGAATTACAAAACTTTAATAATACTATTACAAACAAACAATACGAAGCATCATATAACATGGAGATTGCTCCAGTTATATAAAAAACAAGCAGATAATATTGCTGCACGTTTCCAGAACAAGAAAAATTAAAAATAACTTTAAAAAGAAAAAGAAAGAATATATATAAAGGACATAATACAAAAAATGCAAAAAAAGAGACATAACGCAAAAAATGTCAAAACGTGGCTTATGAACTATATAAATAAAAATTATTTTTATAATTATAAAAAAATCATAATAGGGGCGCGTGGCCAGCAGCCAAACTGGGAAGCAACACAGCCAGAGAGCTCCGTGCGGCTCCAGTTTTAACACAATTAAAAATACCCCTAAAATCGGCCAAAAAGTGTCTAAAAAGTGCCCCACGAGCGGAGGAGACTCACCCGAACCCTGCGAGGACCCGTGGCGGTGAACCGAGCGAGCGACAAGCGCTCGGGAGAGCCGGAGTCCCAGAGCCCCTGCAGCTGAAATTTCCAAGATGGCCGCCGGACGGAATTAAAGGAGCCCTGCAGCGGCGGCACTCAGCCTGAAAAACTGCTCGACGGGGGAGGTGGGAGAGGAAACGGGGGGGGGGCCCCAGCACAAAAGCAACCAAAATAAAGCCAACTGACCCAACAAGTGTGGGAGAGAGGGAGGGCAGCCACTGCATAATAGCTGGGCTGGGGAAATGTGGAGCAAAGGTCACCTAGTCTGCACACTTAAGGAGAGCTGGCAGAAGTGAGTCTGCCCCCCCCCCCCTAGCCCTCACACCAGACCCACCTAAGAGCAACTCCGGCCAAGAGTGAAGGTACCTGTGGGTGCCCCCCCCCACCCCACCCCTCCCTACCAACAAGTGCCCACAGCAAACAGACATGAAACCCCAAAGCAAAGAATTAAAAAATATAATATAATGTCGTCTCCAAGTATGGCTGGGTAAACATGGAGCTTTGCAGCCCCGCCAGCATTTAACCACTGAATAACACCCTTCTGGCCCAAAAATCATCCCCAAATTCGGCTCGCAGAATAGACTTAATGACAGAGAATGTCTAAGCATAAAAAAGCGGCAACCCCAGGGGTCTCTAGATACTTCTCGCCACCTCAGAAGAGAGCTGAGGAGTCAGGCGAAAAAAAATATGGCGCCAGAGCACGTGATGCAGCGCTGACTGCAGACGCCCGGCTGCAACTGAGTGCGAGCCCGGGGTCTGAGGAACCAATTACCAGAGCAACATGGAGGAGCTCTTTAGTACAATACACTCCAAACTACACATATCCTTACAAGCGGATATCAAAGAGGCCTTTAGGGATATCAGGCAAGACAACGAGAGCAACGTAGACGGAAAATAAAATGGAGGATTCCCTCACAAGGCAGACTGCAGCAGAGGAATAAATCATACAGTTAGGAGAGGAGATACTAACCCTGAAAGAAGGTCTAGTAGACAAAGAAAACAGAGACAGATGGCAGAACTTGCGCGTTCGTAATGTCCCTGAAACAATACCACCAGAGAATATCAGACCTTACCTAATCGAACTATTCACTATGATTTGCGGAGATTTAGCTGAAAAGGACTTCGAGATTGACAGAGCCCACCGAGCCCTGGGGCCGAAATCGGATGATCCGAAACGCAGACGCGATATTATTGTGAGGATGTATAGCTTCTCTGCTAAAGAACGGATCATAGCGGCCTGCAGAGAGAGGGAATCTATAGTCTTCCATGAAGAAACCCTGCTGATGTTCAACGATCTTTCGCGGCTAACCATCATCCGCCGCAAGGAACTGAAGCCCCTTACGACTCTAATGCGGGAGAAAGCGATAAAATACCGCTTGGGGTTTCCTTTTAAATTGATTGCCAGCAAGGGGGGAAGATTCCTGACTATACGCCACCCAGAGGATATGGACCTGTTTGCCCGTGCGTTGGGCCTGACTCCCCCTCCATCATGGTCGACCGAACTGCCAAACCACGGCCCCAGTGAGAACAGAGGAGGCCCAGAACGGGCGTCTGCGAGAATAGCTGCCCATCAGCAGATCAAAACAGATAGTCATCTGTTGTCCCCGATGAGACTCGACTTGAAAGAATGGAGATGTCACTAACTGCCTAGATGCGCTGGCTCTTGCCGACACACTGACCCCGGAGATGCAGCCCACGCGCTTCTTCGCAGCTGTGGACGTCCGAACAGTCGCTGAGGGTGGAGCGCGTTCTTGGTTCCTGCAACCAACTGCACCAGCATGCCTGTTGAAAGAAGCAGGAGCCCCGTTGGGCCCCTGCCATTGGGTTTTTCTTTTGGGTGGGTGAAGGGCCCGCTTGAGCGAAGACTTCACCTGGTAGCCGGATCTGCATACGAGGACTGTCCCACCACCCCGGAGAGAGAGCCGAACCAAAGCGTCAGTCTCAGGAGCAGATGCATCGCAGGGTTTGTTGGGTGGGGGGGAGGGGGTGGGAGACGGGACTATCACTGCTTTATGCCTCGCCGCCGGCGATCCAAGGACTCACCCCCGTGCTCGGCCCAAGGCCCATTAAAGGTGAACCTGAGTAGAGGCCCTGGACCCCCAAGTAATCCTGAGGCGAAAGCCCCAAGCTTGGATCCAGGGCTCATGTTTAAAATCTGGACCAGATTTTGCCAATGTTTACACTCAGGACTATGGTTGCCACAATGTTGAAGTTGTACACATTGTCTGTAGATGCATGCACATGTACAGGGAACACAGGATGTACAAACTCGGTCCCCCTGCTCCCTGCCTCCCTCATCTCCCCCCCCCTCTCCTACTCCCTCCCCACCTCCCTCCCATGTCCCCGGTTCCCCCCACCCTCCCTTGTTCCCCCCCCCCTCAGAGCTTAGATCCATAGAATGTCACCATGTGTCTACTAACTACTGTACCCTGCTATGGGCATGAAAACGCAGCAGTAATTTAAAGATGCAGGTTGCTGCTCACTTACACTTACCTCATATGTATCCATAAAACATGACGATATACTGTGGAAACCAATTGTTAACACTGCATCCATAAATGTTTTTGCACCATCTTAACCTGATATATTGAAAGGTACTATCAAGAAATGTTTTAAATGGCTGAAAATGTATGTGAATCCTGCTCCCTAGGCCTTTCACCCATGGATGAGCCTCCCTAACCCCATTGAAGATAAATCATTCAACCCGGGCTGCTTGCCCTCAGCTCAATCACATAGAACTGGGAAAAAATTTAAAGAAATAATTAAAGAGTTCTCTCTCATGGATATATGGAGAATCCACCACCAAGGACAGAAGGACTTCACCTATTACTCCCCCCCTCACCAGACGTACTCGCGTATCGACTATTTTCTTGCTACCAAGAACATTCTAGAGGCCGCCACTAACTCGGACATTGGACCGATAACTTGGTCGGACCATGCCCCAGTTACCTTGACACTTTCAATACCATTTACAAAAACGGTCACTTACAATTGGAAATTGAATGACTCCCTATTAAATGATATCAAAGTAGAGAAAGAAATCAAAAAAGCCCTCAAGGAGTATTTAAATATTAATTGTGGTTCAGTGTCATCCCCAACAATTTTGTGGGAAGCACATAAGGCCACAATTGGAGGTAAAATAATCTCAATTGCCTCCCACAAAAAGAAAGATAAAATGGAGAGGACAAAAATATTAATAGACAAAATTCTCGATTTGGAAAAACAACATAAAGCGAACCCCTCAAAAAAAAAATATATAAACTTCTGACTACTAATAGAACTGAGCTTAAACAAATTCAATTGGAAAATGTAGAAAAAGCCCTTAAATGGACTAACCAAAAAATTACGATAAAGGCAACAAGGCCGATCAACTTCTGGCTAGCAAGCTAAGAGGAGTGCAAAAAAGATCCCACATAACGGCGATCAAGAATACGTCTGGTGAGGTATTATATAACAAAAGAAAAATAGCCGAAGAATTCACCAAATTCTACACCAAATTATATAATCTAAGGACACAGGGTAGCGATCCAGAGCCCAATAGATTAGAGGTAATCACAAAATACCTTTGATGATTGCAACCTTCCCGCACTAACAGACGAAGAAAACTCCGCCCTTAACTCCAAAATTTCAAAAGCAGAGTTGACAGCAGTGGTGAAAACACTGAAAACCTCCAAAGCCCCTGGCCCAGATGGGTTCACTAATGCCTATTATAAAAAGTTTTTACCCATACTGTCCACACATCTACTGAATATGTTTAACTCATTCATGGAGGGGAACCCAATTCCCTCGTCAATGTCACTGTCAAACATTGCTATTATACATAAGGAAGGGAAAGACCCTATGCAATGTTACAGACCAATTTCCCTCCTGAATAACGATCTTAAACTTTATAGCAAGATCCTGGCTAACAGGCTAAATCCAATACTACCTCGGTTAATAAATCTGGACCAAGTGGGGTTTGTCTCAGGGCGACAAGCCTCGGACAATACTCGCAAAATAATCAATATAATTGATCATGTACACCTCACAGGCACCAAGGCAATGCTTCTGAGCTTAGATGCAGAGAAGGCATTTGATAAAAATTTGGCTTTAACGAATCCTATTTAACAGGGGTCCTCGCCCTATATCAAAATCCATCGGCCCTCGTAAGATTGCCAGGTGGGAACACCGAAAGATTCCAAATCAAAAATGGTAAGAAACAGGGTTGCCCACTATCCCCCCTCCTCTTTGCACTCACTATCGAGCCTCTGGCGTCAAAAATACGAAACAATATAAATATCCAAGGCATAGAAATAGGAAAAACAAATGATAAGATCTCGCTTTTTGCGGACGATATTATCTTGTCATTATCCAGACCCCAAACTTCCCTTCCTAACCTTCAAAGGGAACTAGGAGATTTCGGCAAAATATCTGGATACAAGATAAATAGTGATAAGTCTGAAGCCCTTAACCTTAGTCTTTCAGAATCAGAAGTGAAATTGCTCAAATTGAATTTCAGTTATAGATGGAGTTCTTCATACATTAAATATTTGGGAGTGAATGTATCAAAGAACTACCAATCCCTATATCAGTATAATTACCCGGCTCTGTTTGGCAAAATCAGGAGAGACCTGGATAAATGGGAAGGTTACCAGATTTCTTGGATTGGAAGAATGATATCGATAAAGATGAACATACTCCCTAGATTATTATATTTTTTTCAAACTCTCCCGGTCCACGTTCCTGGTTCTGAACTAAAGAACATCCAAAACAAATTCTTCAATTTCATTTAGCATGGCAAAAGACCCAGGGTAGCCAGGTCGGTACTGTTGGCATCTAGAGCGAGGGGAGGTATGGGTGTCCCAGACATCTCCAAATATTACCAGGCAGCTCAACTTAAACAAGCAGCCGTATGGAACGCTGACCCTGAACAACGATGCTGGCTCAAAATAGAGTCACACTATGCCAAAATGCCTTCTCTGCAAGCGTGCCTATGGAGCCTGGATAGAGGAGATATGCATCTCAACAAATTCAAACTGGGAGCAATAAGCCATACCTGGGAAGTCTGGCTTAAAGCCAAGACTAAGTACAGACTTACGTCCCCCAGCTCACAACTCACACCAATTTTTAATAACCCCAAATTCCCCCCCGGAGGCGCTTCCAAATTATACGACCAATTCAAATCAAAGGGGATCAGGGTGATTTGAGACATTCTGAGCCTGGGGAAACTCTTGAGCTACCAAAATTTACGTACTAAATACGATATACCACAATTGGACACATTCAAATATCTCCAAATTAGACACTTTGCCCAGAAGATATCCCCGAATCCAGAATTTCCCCCTCTCACTAAATTCGAGAGACTATGTAGAGATAGCTCTCAACAAAAAGGGCTAATATCAAAAATGTATACAGAATTGGAAACATCAGCGGACCTTCCGACTCATGACTACTTGCAAAAATGGGCCGCGGACCTGAATATAATTATCAACAGAGAGGATTGGGAAGACATTTGGGAAGTAGCCTCAGGAACTTCCATATGCACCACAACCAAAGAAAACCTTTACAAAATAATGTTCTACTGGTACCTCACTCCAGTGAGGCTAAAACAAATCTACCCTCTGGCTTCTGATTTATGTTGGAGAGGCTGTGGACAAAAGGGTGACATGGCCCACATCTGGTGGACGTTTCTGGAAATTAAGAAGTATTGGGAAAGGGTCCACATTCTATTAAAAGAGATTACTAGCCTCGACCTACCTATTGATCCACTGACCTACCTACTGGCCAGGCCAATGGAGAAAATTGACCGTCCAGTGAGGAAATTGGTCTCCATCATCCTCACAGTGGCAAGATGTGAGGTTGCGGCCTCCTGGAAGAAAGTGTCCCCACCCTCCATGACTAAACTAAAAAACAGGATAAATTAAGTAATGCTTATGGAGAAGCTAACCACGCACCTTAAGCAAAAAACGATAGCTTTCTATAAAATCTGGGAACCATGGATAATCATATAGAACGAGTCAAGCTCACTAAGGAAGAAACAAGGAGATAAGGCATTATGGATAAGGAAGCGTTTGACAATCAGTACCTCTATGAAGGTCGTCCAAAAGGGACACCAGAGACCAGGGTAGAAAACCCCCCCTCCCACTCTGTCCTCTCTCTTTCTCACCTCCCCCCTCTTTCTCAGGCAACAGGTTTTGCCATCCTTTCCCCCCAAAAAATACAAAAATGTTTCTGTATTAGGCTAGGCATATCGTTCCTTGTATGTACATTTTATATCTGCCTAATAAAAAAGTTTGGAAAAAAAAATCATAATAGGACAACCACATATAAGACAGTTAACACATACAATGTCTACAGGATCAAAATTGAGTTCCAGAAAAAAGAAAAAACCCTCCATCCTATTATTAACAGGGGAGAATGTGTGTGTCAATTGAAAAATATAAAGAAAAAAAGAGAAGAAAAAAAAAAGAAAAAATTTATGACTCAAAAATATTATTAAAATCTTGACACACACATACTTGCCTGTGTAGAAACCACACAAGAAATGCAAAACATTTTATTAATAAAAATTATATATGTATATGGACATATCCAATATAACTACGTAAAGATATGTATTTAAGAAACAATAAAAATATATCAGAATCATGAAGAAATCATGATTCATGGCAAGAATCATCTGTCCCTAATTATAAAAAAAATATATTAAATCTACAGAAACCTGAAATAGCAGGGGAATTGGATCATATAAAGTGAAAAAGTCTTACTATCACACCGATGATATTATGTTATGTAGGTTTCTCAGGAATGGCATTCCCCAGGATTGGGTCATTTCTGAGGATGTCCCAATGTTTGTTAATAATGTTCCTTATTTCCTTCGCTTCTCCACTATAGTTAGTGAGGAAAGCGAAATCAAATTTCTCATTTCTTTCTTTCGTTTTAACTTTGGTTTTTAGCAAATCTTCACGATTAATTTCCTCCACTTTCCTCATTGCACTATCAAGCTTCTCTTCCCCATATTCCTTCTCTAGGGGAAGAGAAGCTTGATAGTGCAATGAGAAACCTAACATTATCTTTAGAAGGGCGAATAATCTCAAAAACAGACTGGCACCAAGTGTACTAAGAAGGGGGGACACCAACTCTGATAGCTGGTTCCGAACTGGGAAAGGTTTTTTCGGCTGCAATAATTGTAGGGCATGCGAATTTAAGGCAGATAAAAAAACAGAGTTCTGTTCAAATGTGACGAAAGAAGTCTTTCAGATCGAATCATGTTTGACATGCAGGACTGATCACGTGATTTATGTCCTTGAGTGCCCATGCAAGTTGCAGTACGTAGGTAAAACAGAAAGACCAGTCAGAACCAGAATACTGGAACATCTCAGCAGTATAAAGAGAAATTTAGTCACACATAGTGTCCCAAATCATTTCTTGGAGAAACACCAGGGAGACCCCAAAGGATTAACATATATGACCATAGAATCGGTTAAACAACACTGGCGAGGAGGAGACAGGAACTTGGAACTTATTAAAAGAGAATCTTTATGGATTCATAAATTAAGGTCCCTCCACCCCAGAGGTCTCAATATGGAAATAGATGTGGCTCCCTTTTTGAGATAAATGTTTGGATTCTAACGTCCCTTTCTTTCCTTTCCATCCACCCCTTTTCTCCATAGGTGAACAAGAAGACTCCGTAACCATATGTGTCTTTTAGGTCTTTAGATTATAGTATGGGTTTTTAGATTGTGTATTTTTAATATCATATAGTGTTTTCTAATATTTTAATATTGTACTATTATATAATGTATTATGTACTGATTAGTATTGATCATATGATATGTTTTTTACCATTGTATAATATATATATATTTGCTATGTCCTGATATTAGGATTTATACTGTAATAGATTCCAATGCTGCTACTGTACCATCCCCTATGTATGAAGCATATAATTTTATAATGTGTATTAGTATAACTCTGGGATGTATTCACATCTTCATATTCATTCTGATGGGTTTAGACCCACCACTACCATTGAACTCACTCTTCTAACATATATATATTTTTAATACATAATATAAATATATTTAAAAAAAAATATTTTTTTAGATGTATATACATTTTATTATATCATTAATTATTTTGTAAACTGCGTATCCACTCCTTAGCTCAAAGTCCTAGTTCATAAATATATACTGTGACAATTACTTATACTGCTGTATTTGCACATTATATCATACTACTAGAGTATTTCCCCATACATCCATCTGGTTGTTTATTCCCCTTTTTAAATGATCATGTGAATACATCTAACCACGTTCTTAGATAGTTATAGGTCTCATGGCAGCATTTCATAGGTTAATAACACCGGCAATTAACCAGGGTATATAAGGTTAAGCATGAAGGGAGGGTTCCATACTCCTGACAAAGCCAGCCATTCTATTGGCGAAACGCGTAGAGTGGACCCGCCTAGGAAGTGAGAGGATTGGTGCTGCGAGCTGTCAATCCTGTGCCGGACCGGAAGTGACGCGACGGAGTTGATCGTGCCTACCGGAAGTGACGTGTCGCGCCGGAGATACTGCTGGAGGTGATCCCCACACTGCATGTGGAGAGGGAACCACGGAAAGTCTATGACACAGCAACTTCGGGACGTCGGCGGTGCGGTGAGCTGCGGCAACCATCTTTAACACTCCTATTCACTTGTTAAGTGTTAAACGCTATTATTGTATTTTAACTTTGTAAGTGCACATTTTTTAGTATTCTATAAAATTACCTTTATACCATTGATCTGCACCATGGAGGTTTTTCTTTATCTCTCCATGTACATTTGCACCTGATATCCAAGTCCTAGCTGCTTCCTGTCTGTGTCCAGAAAGACTCTTCAGATTCCACTTATCCTGTCACTGCTTTTACCCTACTGACATCTTGTGAGTAGGCAGCACATAAGAGCCAAGCTTTAAATACAAGTTTCACCATTGTACTTTATTGTCTGCACTTAGTGTGTTTTTTCTTGTTGTTTTTTTCCCACATGCTCCCCCTGGGTTGAGAGAAAGTGTATCGATCATCTGGGACCAGCCAAGACAGTACCTTCCAGAGGGTCTGAGCAGGGGGTTACAACTTTTAATATATATATTTTTTCACAGTTGCACTATTTTTAGTCACTTTAAATTTAACACTATTATATGTGTATTATATATTCATTTTATTATTAGTGAACACTAGTATTCTATTAGCGCCTGTTTTCACCATCACTTTCTCAAGATTCTGCACAGGAAGAATCTCCTGAAAAGTCTGTTGAGGTGATGCACAAATATACCACACAACCTATACATCCTCCCAGACAACCTACCCTCGCCCGCCGCCTCAAGCACACCACTCCCAGAAGAACACCCGCTCCAAGAATCCAACCCACATACACTTGCATTGATACGGTGCCCGACATCATCCTGCGCGAGCTGCTCAATCCACTCAGGGAGAAGTATAGGGTGATGAGTGCTGGTTTACCCCAGAAGTATGCCATGTTAATTTTCAAGCACCACGTGTCCTACTTGGTGTACTGCGGGTGGGCCAACAATGTAAACTACATAAGAAATCGCGAAAAAAGGGTGCTTCCTGAAAATTTAAGAAGGACTATTGTGGTGGAATTGCGGAGCTATTTTTCAATTACAGATCCTGTCATGAAAATCGTGAGAGACGCCATTAATGGCATTTTGCGTCATACAAGGCATCGGCCCTGGAAGGATAATCTGGTGGGGATCGAATTTGCGTGACTGTTCAACTGTTGTTTATTTTTTGACTTGTTGCTTGTTTTAACATGTATTAATAAATAAATGTTTTACTTACACAAGACCTGCACAACTCCAGTCCTCAAGGGCCGCAAACAGGACCGGTTTTCATCCTGAAAACCGGGCCTGTTTGCGGCCCTCGAGGACTGGAGTTGTGCAGGCCTGACTTACTGTACTGTACACCATCCTACTGTAAATATTTTGACTTTCTGTACTTTAATAAAGGAGATGTTGCGCATTTTAAATTTTATTAATATAGAATTTATTTTACTAACACCATACTGTTGTTGCTGTACACTTTTTGTACTTACTCCACCAATAAAAGAAAATGTTGATTTGTTTTAAATTGTTCCATTGTCTCCTTGTATACTGTAATAAAATACAGTGTTTCTAGAACATACAGAACAGTACTGTCCAGGCATACTTTCCACGAGCCTGAGGAAGCCCTGTTTAGGGCGAAACGCGTAGCTCATCGTCATTGGAACTGTGCAGCATTTAGAGAGGAACCAGAGGTGTTGTGGAAACTCTCTTCATCCGGACGCGGAGAAAAGAGACTTTGTGCCCACTAACCACCAAGAGATTCCTTTTGCTGTTTTATCTTCCCCTTTAGAAGCAGGAGTGGCTTCTTTGTTTTTATATTTTCTATCCCTTATTGTTTTTATAATTGTTTTATAAGTGTTTTATTGCTGATTTCAATGTATGCTAGTTTACAATAAAGTTATCACCACCCATAGCGCTCAGTGTCCCTGAGTCCATTTAAGATTGTATTTAGCCCCTAGGGGTTTCCTATCATAGTTACTGGAGCATCAAAGATACCTCTACGAGTGTGTACTCACACTGGCCCGTGTGAGTATTTTGATATATCCCTCTATTCCCCTTCTACACTTTTGACCTCTGGTCAGTGGTTATATGTTTTTCTACCTGAAGACCTGTTATCCATACGGGTGTTGACAAGATACGGATATAGGAGATCACTCACATTAGGCCGTGTGAGTGGAATATTATCCATCAGTATTTGATACATGCAATATTATATTGCTTAATCCCCTTACCGCAGCTGATCTGTGTATGCATGTGCCTAATTGCCTTCTTTTATTGTTTATACTTACATTCGCATGAGAGGCGAACTACAGTGAAGAATCCACCTATCTAAATGAGAAACATCAAGGACGTAGTGAGAAGTAAAGAAGGAAAAAGGACCAGAAAGAAAGAAGCACCACCATCCAGAAGCAAGACTCAAAAGAAAGTAAAAGAAACCTTGATGGGATACAACTTACACAAGGCCGTGTAAGTTATTTATTTATTTATCCATCTAATCCCTGTGATCACACACATATACGCAAGCTCCCCATCCAAGGAGTTTTTTGATCTTTCTCTGAGGGATCAATGGAGGTATAAACACCACATTGACCGTCAGCGAAAGAAAGCATATTCCCCTCACATTGTGCTCCCCCATCTCTTCTTGTGTTCCATACTGTACGTATACTGTAGGCATGCTCAGTACTGTACATCACAAGAGTATTAAAACAATACATTCTGTACGGGTAGTAGAATACACATACAGGTATGTACTGGAATACATGTAGAATAAATGCATACTTTTTATTTTTCGGGTTTATTATACAGTATATATATAAAAAAAGTACTGTATGCGGTCTGAAAACAACAGCATACTGTTTCTGGTTTTCTATGAAGCTCTCAGTTACAGTATTCTATCCTAATCAATAGCAACGGCCACTAAACTGTTGATTCCGGTACGTGGTTTTTTTAATCCGATTCAGCAATGTGCAGGCATTGTTACACAAAGCGATATTATCCATCGAAATCCCTCCATGTGCCGTTTTCCGCATGAGATGACAAAGTTTTCTTTTCTGAGGAAAAACAAAAGTAAAAGTTTACTGTAATGCTCAGGCAGTCCCTTAAAGAACTTCCCACAGTCAGTCCCACCAATAATTTTCTCAGGGGGCGTCTCCTGTTCACATGCGCATGCGCCTACTGTTGATGTGATGACACGAATATGCGTTTCAAGAAGGTTACAATGTGCATGCGCCTAGTTTTCCACCAATTGTTCAGTATCTACTGTAGAAGCTGCTCAGCCAATGATATTGCTTACAGGAGAATCGCTTGACTGTGCATTGATATTGATATTTCAAAAACATAATAAAATACGGCAACATTACTAACCATAGACTTTGCCAATCAGCTGGCGCCAAGCCACTGCCAGTCCCGTATTCTCAATCATACACGTAGTTGACAGGTAACAGCGGGACTACTGTACTGTTGTTGACAGCTGATGAGGCTGGAAATCACTTTGGTACATGCAAGCTTGCTGGAATCTGTACGCAAAATCTGGCTCAGGCTGCAGGTATCCAGGCGGGGACAGACAGCAAGGGTTGCCGGTCACCAGGTTTTCACTGACAGTCGGACCATTATTGGAAGCTGGCGCTGTCGCTGGCGCATTGCTTGCCAGCGACTGACGTTTCTTAGTTGGTTGACCTTTCGCCTTTTGAAGTCTCCATGATCAAAGGTACGGGAAAAATCTGGTGCTACACACCAATAACCTTTAATAACACCGGGATCAATACGAAAAAAAACACGGATCGATACATAACTTTTTCCTTATTGCACGCTTCCACACATGAGCATCTGGTGAAAATTTGTAAAAGTCATAGTTTTCGATAAAATACTGATAAATTTGACCAAATATTGCCATCTTATCATCTGTTGCATTAATCGCGGCCCATATTAAATAAGCGTACGTTGTATCGGGTTTTTGATACACGGACTGCAGCGGTGCACTCATCTCGGGACTCTCAGGACAATAGTACACCAGACACTGCGCATTTAGTTTTTAATATGAAAAGCCTAAATTTATACATTATTGTAACTTCTTCAGTACCAAGGTCAATTTACAATACACCACTGTGGTATTTTTTTAAACACCTGCAAGTCGACACATTACTGAAGCGCATGTGCATTATAATTCATGAATATCTGCCACCTGGTGGATACGCGAAGAATTGCAACCAATTAAATCCGAACCATTATCAATAAACACATTAATAAACACATCAACCGCGGGTGACGCCGGCATGAATGCAACATGAATGTGGCATGAACACGGTGAAGTGTGTGGCATTCAGAAAAAAATCCCCGAAAAAATTCGGAGATGTTGGAGAATAAAATGGGCCGCGGCTGTAGCTTATTCTCAAGGCAACCTTTTTGCTTCCTTTCAATCTGTTACGGGTCTCCTAACAGAAAAGGTGTTAAAGTGCAGACGGACAGCAAATGATCAATCAAAACATTACTGTATTAATTTTGGTGCATTACCACCTGCTAAATATTCAACAATGTTTAAACAGGGTTTCATTGATTTGATCTTTAATTGACGTTGTGCAAAAAGTATTCTACATTTTCATACTTTTTTCAATTTGATCATTTTATTATAAAAACTTTTGAAAGAATACATTACAGTGATGTGAGCAGAACTTGTAAATTCTGCCCCATTATATTAAAGTAATAATCCCTGAAGAACAGGGTATTACTGGCCAATAATGCCCTGGCTGGAAGAGTTGAAGGCCCGAGGTGAAGTCGAAGGACTTTAACTCAGCCAGGGCATTATTGGCCAGTAATGTACTTTTTAGGGGATTATTACTATTACAGGCTAAATGTTGTCTTTTTTCATAAAAAAACAGTTATATAGATATTTTTTTATTAAAATAAAATGGTAAATACATGAAAGCACCATTATATACACTTACACTGCAGCTATCTATATCCATACACTGCTGCCCCCTCTGTGTACACACACACACACACACACTGCCGCTCTACACACACAACACAACAGCTCCAAACACACACACAAACTGCTGCTACACACAAACTCTGTAGCTCCACCCAAACTCTGCTGCTGCTGCGGCTGCTACACACATACAACACAACAGCACCACACACACAGCAGCTCTACACACACACACACACACTACTGCTACACACAAACTCTGCAGCTACACCCACAAACACTACTGCTGCTGTTGCTGACACATACACACACACTTGATGGACAGAAACCGCAGCTACAAACAAACTGCAGACAGACACTTACTGTGCAGCTACAAACAAACTCTCTCCCTCCTCTCACTGTGTCCGGCTGGGGCTCTGTGCACGGAGGGAGGGGGAGACGTCACTGCCTGGCTTCTGCATCCAGACCAATCTCCTGCACTGTCTGAGAGCTGTTCCTGCCTCCTGACCAATCCCGTGCCCTGTCTCAGAGCTGTTCTGACAAAGGAAAAGCTGATTGGCAAGAAATAAAAACTTGGCAAGCTGCTAAAAATTCCGGGCATTACTGAATGAATTATGACCGGAATATTAACCAATCAGAGAGCAGGGATTTCAATAATGCATTTTACAGCTTTAGCTTATAATTGAGTAATAATCCCCTCAGAACAGGGCATTACTGGCCAATAATGTCCTGGCTGGAAGAGTTGAGGGACTTTAACCCAGTCAGGGCAATATTGACCAGTAATGCCCTGTTCTGAGGGGATTATTACTATATAATATAATATATATAATTATATATATAATATAATAGTAGGCTTTTTTCATAAAAAAATAGACACTATTGTAAAGATATATTACTCGGAACTACGCTGATGCGCCTTTGTAGGAAAAATAAGTAAAGTAGCAAATGAGAGGGGAGAGAGTGTGGGGGGGGGATTAGAGAGGTGAGGGGTGGAAGTAGAGAGAGATGAGAGGGTAAAATGAGAGGTGAGGGGGAAGAGAGAGAGAGGTGAGGGGAGAGAGGTGAGGGGGGAGAGAGGTGAGGGGAGAGAGAGAGGTGAGGGGTGAGGGAGGGGGAGGAGTTGAGGGGGGAAAGGGGTGATGGTGAAGAGGGGAGGGGGAAAGGTGGGTGAAGAGGAGAATGGGAAGAGAAGTTGGGGACAGTGATTTTAACTACAAACTAAAAAAAACAGATACAAATTACTTTAGTAGACGCTATCAAGTAGTGTTAGAAATATTACTTTGTTGCAAGTAACAAAGTTACTATTTGGGACCCGCCAGCTTCTGACAACACTAGCAGCTGTGTGAGAGAGAGAGCCTGCATATGCTGCCTTGCTGTGTGAGGGAGAGGAATGGAGATGCAGCTGTAGCTTGGACAGGAGAGGTATTTACTGTTAGCAGTTTTAAATTTGGAAGTTTTTTTTATTTCAAATTCTCAGCGCGCTCCCCCTGTATCTCTGAAAGGTGACTTGGCAAGTTGCCAAAAATTCTGGGCATTACTGAATGAATAATGCCCGGAATCCTAACTAATCAGAGAGCAGGGATTTCAATAATGCTTGGAATTTTGCAGCTTTAGCCTACTGTATAATTCTCATTAAATAATGACAAAACACTGTTCTGTAACAGCAGTTTTTAGCCCTACCCCCCAGTCAAGCCATGTTTGATGATAACCAGCAATAGTCCATTCATATGTAATCTAAATGTATTCTCATGTTTGTTAATCCCTTAGGTATTCTTAAATCTGGTGTTGCTGTGTTTTAAAACCACTCTTTTAAGACTATAAAATTAACGCATAAATAATGTCAAATTCAACAGTGATTCCACTCACTGGCCTATTAACTACCCCATGCTCTACCTAATCTAACAACCAGCAAATTGGCAAAATAGGTGGTACCATTGCTTTAATAATTATCCTTTTATATCCCTGGACTGTGGGTTCTGTATTTAAACATGAGTGCATACAATCTCTTGGCAGTTAGCATGTAGCTTGGAACATCTGGTAAAACTGCTCTGTGTAATTGTGATTGGGTGATGTAATCTACAGATCCGCAAAGTGTGTTATGCTTGGTCTTGGTTGGGAATCTGAATGAAATGCAAGGCACAAAATACTTCTGATGATGATGGTTTTCATATGGGTCTTGAAATTGCAAGGAATTATAATCTGCAGTCAGGCAAAGGGACCCAAACGTTCTGCAGTTGTAGCATTTTTGGATGCTTTCATAAACTTTCAGCCTACCATTTGGGCCCCTTTACATCTGCCATCCCCAAAGCCACCCAACCTCATTGTCCCAATAACACATACACCAAAATAGTGTGACGGTGCTCGTCTCGAATCAGAAGTTGACCCGCAAGGCTGAGGTTGAGATGCAAGATAACTGACCAGAGCCCAGGGACAGAGTCTATCCTTCAACCAATTTTCAATCCAGGTGTACAGATGCAGCAGCCGTTATTCGAACACTTCACGCGCTGTATACTATGAAATACCCATGTCATGGCGCGTGATTTCTTCCAACCATACCGCCTTAAGACGCGTGTTGACTCGTGTTTTAATCGAGTGCAGAAAATGGCATTTTAGTGTTGTCTGCAATACCGTCGAAACTCAAGTGGGCAATCGCGAGTTGTTGTCTTAAAAATCTAATAGCAATTACAGTAAACCTGTCTTTTATTGCTGTACTGTACTCCAAGTGTGTGTGTACTGTAATTGTAATTTTAATATTAACGTTACGAGTTCATACTGTATTGTGTACACGGGAAAGAAGTCCTTTCTGAGGTTCCTTAGCCATACACAAAAACTGTAGAAGATTAAAAATATGAGCACACATAACAAAAGTATTTTGTACGAATTAAATGTTGTATTTGTACAAGATAATAAAGAGAAAAGGAGTAATACAAAAATACAACGTCGCTTCTTCTTCCGAATGTAAAATATTTTTTATGCGCATGCGTGTATGTCTAATTGGAACCTTGTTTAAACGCATATGCGTGTCATCACATTTAGGCGAATGCGTGTATGTCTTTGAACTACAGGTACAGGTATAATCCTGCACACATACTTTATAACTACAGTATACACTGTAACTCTATACTGTATACTTTATACAGCATCTTATATGGATTATATGGATTATATGGATTAAACCCAAACTTTCTCCTTTTTATGTTGTCATGATCAAACATAATGTAAAAATCTGGGACTACACCTCAATACCCTCCTCTATCTCTGGGAGGAGGGGCGATGCGATAAAAACACTGATCGTTAGTTAAGGTTTGTCTTATCTAATGCTTCCACCCACGAACGTCAGGGAAACTTTTGTTAAAATCATAGTTCGAAATGAAATATTCATATATTTCTGCTACAGTCACCATCTTATCTCTTGCAGCATTAGTTGCAGAAAATATTAAAAATGAATAACTACAGTCAGGTTTTTTATACATGTACGGTGTACACATGGTGTCCAGTCCTGACAGCAGTCAGCAATTTTGTAAGGATATATGTACATTAGAATGTAGAAAAAAGCCCAACGCATTGTATCTTAGAGGTTTTTATTATGAAATGTCTACATTTGATAACGTCTTCAGCGTCTTCAAGGACCAAGGTCGATTCACAATGGACCACTGTGCTAGACTTGGTTTTTATCTGTTTTTTAAACACCTGCAAATTGACACAGTTGCACAGTACTGTACGTGATCACATTACAATTCATTAATTTCTGCCACCTGGCGGATACAGTAGAGGCAACTCTTATTCGAACAAAAACCAGTGGCAATTCCCCAAAAAACCCAGGAAACACCCAGGTACATTCTGAATACATGCCTTAAACTTTCCTTAAACTAGCCCCAGCATTTCTGCATTGATTAATGGCCTATCAGATTAACAGCAGGGGTCCCTGGCAGTCCCATTCAAACTGAATTGGACTGCCAGGGATCCCTGCTGTGTTAATCCTATGGGTCGTTAGTCAATGCAGAAATGCCTTAAACGTGCCTCAAACTAGCCCAGAACATACCCAGCACATACCCAGCACATACCCAGAATGTAACCCGGCTAGTTTACAGCAAATTTTAGAATAAACGTTGCCTCTACTGTACGTGAATAATTTCACCCAAAGAAATCCGAAACCATTAAATTCAAATAAATCAACCGCGGTAAACCCAGGTGTGCCTGGCATGATATGCGCCATAAATGCGGCATGAATGCTGTGCTGTATACAGCAGAGCACATGAAAACAGCTCCGTGAAATGTTCGAATAACGGCCGCTGCATATATATATATTTTTACTGAGTCCAATTTGCTTTATTTTGTAGACCAACCTCTTGTGTAGAACCGTATCAACCGCCTTTGCAAAATCTAAGTAGATCACATCAAATGCTTTACCCTGGTCTAAATTCCTACTTACCTCCTCAAAGAAACAAATAAGGATTGTTTTTATGTTGTTGTTCTAGGTTTGTTATTTTGTCTGTTATTTCATAATATGCTTTGAGCATAATTATCTTCTTGTGGGATGCGATGGAGATGAAGTCGCTTCGAATTGAAGCCTTATGGGCTTCCCATAACATCACGAGTGTCCCAGTCTAAACAGGTTAACTTTGAAATGTCTTAGATTTGCAATATTTTAACATTCTCCCTCTTATAGGAACAGATCTTAAGAGAAAAATGTTTAGCCAGATCGTCATGGCTGACGGACTCAAAATCTAGATAGTGGGTTCTCATATTCCCAGCCTCCTATAAGGCCACTGAATCTTTATCCAGTAATTTTGAACTATATTGGGGGGTGGGGGAGGTGTGGGGGAGAGGAAGAGGTGGGGGTGGGGAGGAGTGGAGGGTGGGGAGGAGGGGAAGGAATGAGGGGATGATGATATCTGCTCTTTTTAAAGACATTTCAGCATTTCATTACAATTATCATGCATTTTTGTGTGATCCGTAATATCAGTCTGGCTCCCTGAAGGATCTGCAGTTGACGCTGTAGAGCTAAATCAGTGCCCAATGATGGCATCAGCTCTTTCTTGGGATAATTCGTCACATTATTACATTTATAATTTACATTTATACATTCTTTGTTGAAAGAAAAGGAGTGGGGAGAGGTGGAGGGGGAGGGGAGAAGGGAGGAGAGTGAAGGGAGGGAAAGAGGGGGAGAGAGGAAATGAGGCGGGAGAGGGGGAGAAGTGGAGAGGGTATGGGGGGAGAGGTGGGGAGATGGAGGGGGGAGGGGGAGGGAGTGGGGGGGAAGGAGGATGGGAGAGAGAGAGGGAGGGGGAGGGCAAGGTATGAGGGGGGATAAGGAAAGATCTGTTGTTTTTGTGTCAGGCCATCTATCTCTAATTTAAGGCCGCTCACTGCTCTTTTCAAATCCTCCTGGAAGAAAATTCTAATTTTTAAGAATAATTCTTCCATACAGCTTCGACCGCCTTTATCCTAATGCGGCCGTAGCCGCGTCGCTCTGACACCGCGGCCAGATGCGGTCTGTTTTCTTTTTTTCCGGAGCTGTTTCCGGTATGTTAGCGCTCAGATTTTTAGCGCAGTCTGCTATACTGCAATACCATCTAAAAACACAGGTGGGCGTTCGCGAGCTCCTGTATATATATAACATTGCGTCTTCTTCGAATATAAAATGATCAAATTTGTATATGTACTGTATTATTTAGTAATCAATACTTTTACTTATTTTCATACTGTTTTTATATTATGCGTGTACTGTACAATACTGTATGTCTCATTTGAACATTGTTGAAATGTATAGGCGTGTTACAATATCACATTTTCAGTGCATACAGCGCTCTCCCTCTCGCCCCCGTGCACACACAAGGCTAAAGTACTATTTCAACTTTTTATCTACAGTACACCTCTCCCAGACCATTCCTTGGAATGGATGGCTTTCTGGCTTCAATCTATCCGAACCTGTAATCACATTCCTGCGTGTGTAACGTACAGAGCCTGGTGTCACATTTCAGTGCATGCGTGTATAACTTCACATTCATTTAGAAGTTCAAGTCTGAAATGTTTTTTTTTTGTTTTGTTTTTTTGGTTTCGTTTCCAAACATGTGCCTGCATAAAAATTTGTGATATTCTGATATTCAATCGGTACTGTAGCTTTTTAATGCGACACTAGTCATGCACATGCTTTATTTATGTGATTTTAATGTATTTGGGGGTGTGGGGATCAAAACATTATGATGACCTGTTGAAAATATTTCTTTGAACGACATTACAGGTAATCCTTCATGCAGTTTTACCTCCCTCCCTCCCACACACACACACAAGGCTCAAGGATTTCAACTCACAGACCATTCATTTTCAAATGGTTGGCTTTGTGGTTTTAATCGTGCCGAGCCTGGTGTCAGATCTCTGCGCCTGCGTGTAATTCTCTTTGGTACCTTGTTGATTATTAATGCACATGCGTGTATAACTTCCCATTCATTTACAGTAGAAGTTTGCCTGGAAAAAAAAATGTTGTTTTTTTTTCGGTTTCGTTTCCAGACATGTGCCTGCATAAAAATTTGTGATATTCTGATATTCAATCAGTACTGTAGCTTTTAATGCGACACTAGTCACGCACATGCTTTATTTATGTTGCCGTTGGGGCAATTCTTTCAGAGCTATGCAGCAGAAAAGTTCTGATATAGATCAGCCTTTTCTATCGGTTTGTAGGACAATCCAATTTATGTGTGACGTTATATACAGTACAACTGTACATTCTGTTAAGGTGTCAAAAGTTGGTCACTTCTCATTGGCTGGGACAACATTCATACACTACATACAATACAAGGTGTTAATATTGGGTAAGGCTGAGTTGGTCATTGGGTGTCTATTGTGGCAAGGTGTCAAAAGTAGGACTATACCTGTAGCCTACTAGCACACTTACAATGGTATTTAACCTGCTTTACAAAGTTGCACTAAACGTTCTAAAAACAAACTATGAACAAAGAAATTAGCAAACAAACTACAATAGCATTAAAATTATGCACATGTACATGACGAGATTCATAACCATGAGAAACCAATGGCGGCAGCAACAAAGGAGCATCTAGGTGACACAATGCTGCGTTAGGTATCATAGCCAAGGGAAAACAAAGGTTTGTAGGATAGTCCACAGTATCAGAAATGAGTAAGTACACTACTGTATACAGTTGTTCTTCTCATGTGCTTTTCGTCTATATGTAGTATGCAGTATGCCTCTGTATGCTTTTTCATCGTCCTAAATTATTCTTTTCACAGTGAGGGGATTCAGCTGGTGGATGAGATCAGCATGGAAAATTATGAATGATCCGCTGCAGAGGTTAGGAATATTTAACATCACAAGCATGATATTCCAGAATCTGAATCCAGCATGAAACTAATGATTTGCTATTTGGGCTAGAACTTTAGACGTGTGAGGTAAAGTGCTGTACTGTACAGTTGTGCACTGTACATGCCAAGTGATATGCATGAACATTGTACCATATTCCCATACTCACCACTTTTTTTATTATTATTGCAGAGCGATACGCAATGTTAACAGAATTGACCAAACACATACATGGATTGAGAGTGGAGAAAGGTTTGAGAATGTCATATTTTCAGATGAAACATCAGTCACCGTGAAACGATTTTCCACTATAAAATTCAGAAGCCAAAGTCATTTATCCCTTAAACCTCGACCTAAGCATCCACTTAAGTTTCATGTGTGAGAGGCATTCTCTAGAATTAGACCAGGACCTATAATTATATATTAAGGTATCCCACTTTTGTTTTATTGTTGTGAACAGTAACTGCATCTTAATGTGACACTGTTCCTTTTCCCATCAAGTAAAACAGTGTGACATTTTTATTGTATCTCCAGGTATCATGGATAAAGCCTACTTCCAGAATGTCATTATTTTTCAGGCGGCAGCCCATACAGTACATTTCAGAATATGTCACATCATATTGTCTTCCAAGACGATGAACCAAAACACTGTGCATCTGCGACATTCATTAAGGACAGTGGAATCAACACCTGCTGAGTAAGTAACTGCATTGTGCACTAGAAGTTTATTAAATGTATTGAATACTGTATTACTGTGTTGTTGTGTGTGTTTTATTTATGGCAATAACTGTTTGTGTAAGGAATCCGCTCCTGGGTTTGGCTGGAACTCATTCCTTACAGAGCTATGGAGTTCCCAGACAAACCCTCCCTGCTCCTGCAATCACTGCAGTTTGCATGCCTCCTGTGCAGCTCTGTCCCTATTCGCTAGCTGTGCTATATAGAGTCAGCCCTTCCCCCCAAGAGGTTGCTGCGCATAAACCAAGTTCTTCTTGGATGTATTCTGTGTTTGCCACAAACTCCTCTGCATGGCCGTCTTGGCCTTCCTGTGCTGAAGCCCCTGTGCTGAAGCTTCCTGTGTCCTGGAGCCTCCTCCATCAAGAGGCCGTTCCTGTGCTGAAGCTTGTGATGAAGCTTCCTGCTTCCTTAAGACTTTGCCTTCATTACGCTGCAGCATCTTCGCTGAAGTGTCTATGCCGAAGCCTGAGGACCTCCTGTGCTGGAGCACCTGCTATGGATCCTCTGCACTGTAGGAGTCCTGTCCCAAAGACCTTCCGTTGCACTGAAGCACCTACACTGAAGCTTTTCACTGATGCCTTCCCGGTGCCGATCTCAGCCTGTGACCTCAACCTATGCTCCTGTGCTGCCTGCCCTGACCCCAGCCTGGATATAGTTAACCCTGCCTTCTCCTACCCTTATCCAACAACCCACGACTATGGACTATGCAATCTGGACCCTCTTCGTGGTCTAAGGTCTGTTTTCCCATCCCCACCTCAGCCCCGAGGTCCGGTCCAGGTTTGTGGTGTGCACGATTGTTACAGTTTGGCTCTATACTTATAGATCCCTGACTTGAACCCCGTCGAATTGGTCTGGCATGCATTAAAACATATTCTGCTCAAACATGTAAAGACTGCGAACAAAGATGAACTAGCAAACGGGTTAAAGAATTACTGGAATTACTGTCTAAGTGTAGAAACTGGCAACAACTACATATCAATAATGTGTTACTGGTGCTTATTGAAAGAAACTGGATGGGAATAGGGATGTAGTAATAATAATTCATTATATTGTAATTTTTTCAACATTTTTAAAAAATGTTTCCATTATCTTGTAATTCACTTAATACTCTTCTGGTACTCTGAACAACTTCGAGAACATCTGAATAGTATTGACTAACGATAGGGTGTCAATGGCTTTTTCAGATTTGCACTTTTGGTAAGAAAAGACCAGTTGAGGGAAATGGTCCAGTACATTTATTGCAAACTTTTGTTACAGGGGACATGTCAGACCCAGCTCAGGCACCCACCTTAAAGCCATGATTCCGTACTCTGGAATACAATTGATGACGGGCAAGGGGTAGTGTTGATCAACGTTGGCTAAAAGGGACAAGAGTGGTTTAGAGTATAAAGGTTTTTATACTGTACAAAGTACGAAAAGGGGAAAAACCTGGTGGAATGAATGTTTTTAAATGAAATGGTTAGGTGGGTTAGTTATGATGTTAATAATATGTTATAACAGATTATTTTTTAATGTATGTTGTTATATTGTTGTACTTTTGTTAACTATTTAATAAATAATTGTGTAATACTTCTTTGCTTCTTTAAACAAAATATATAGACAGCCATTAACACCCTTCCCCCTTTAACTCACTATTTACCCCTCTCCCCTTATCTAGTGAGTCCAGTAAATTTAAATTTACACTACAAACACTAATTGCGTTGTAGTGATCAATTACTTCAAAAAATAGTACATCCCAAAATTGTTAATTTTATATAAATTGCAGAGCCAGTACAGGAAATTGGTGGGTGTTCCCAACACACAAGAAGAAAATAAATACCATTTTGAAATAATGATTCAACACTGAGATATGTCAAAATAAAGAAATTGTATTATAACGAAACACTAGTATGAATTATATATTCAATGGATGCTACACGACTACATACATCTAGGGATATAACATATAAACAGATATATGCCTAATTGGCATGTGGGGAGGGGAGTGGGGAAGGGAAAAAAAGAGAAACAAAAACAAAAAATAGGGGGAAATGCCAAAATGGGCAAAAGAGGAGCTGATGTGGTGGAATAAGAGTGGTAACGTTTCGGGGCAAAATGCCCCTTCTCGTTCCCATGGATCCTCGAAAGAGTAACACATGGTACTTCCCTGAACCCAAACCACATACTGTATGTCTCCCATAAAAATAACAATGGTATCACTACACCAGAATCTTAAACCAGGATGAATGTCCAAGACTGGGAAATGACTGAGAAAAACCAAGTCATATGTATATTTATATTTACTTTTAGGTCCTGGAGTGGGAGAGTCAAGCAGATATTTCTAGAACATTGGCCACGTTTGAGGTCAGATGAAAGTTTGGCTTCCATATTGAGTTCTAAATCCCTGTTCTCATATAAAAGGAGACAAAACCTCAGAGAAGAAGACAGTTGTCAAAATACGTCGGAGCGGAGTTCTGGCTGCGGGACCCCTCTCTTCTCAACACGTTACAGGGACTGTGTATTTGCATAATTGACAATCTCTGGTGATGTATCACGGACTGTGTTCTATGATGGACTATGTTCTATATCTGGACTGAT
Organism: Ascaphus truei; assembly: GCF_040206685.1. Taxonomy (NCBI): domain Eukaryota; kingdom Metazoa; phylum Chordata; class Amphibia; order Anura; family Ascaphidae; genus Ascaphus; species Ascaphus truei. The sequence goes on along the minus strand of NC_134489.1, from coordinate 54,568,672 downwards.
CTTTTTTGTGCTACTATTTACACACTGTCACAGGATCCTCTGGACTATCTAGCTAGCTATTTTTTTGTACTATTAGCTCTCATCATCAGCTTTTAGCATTTTCAGTATATCTTTACTGTGTTTCCTTTGTGTGTGCAGCTTTATGCAATTTCTTTCAGTACCCTACCTTTGTGCTTACCATATGTATGGTTGCTACATTTCTGATCTAAAGGGAGGTTACTTCATATTATCTTAATCTGATTGCATATCTGGCTGCTTATTTGTGCCCAATTATGGTCATATTAACCTATATGGTATATCCAGTGTTCACCTGGTTGTCCCCTTGGTGATTAGAGGAGGTTGTTTGGAGTCCACCTCCGTTTTTAAATATTTTCCCCTTGTTTTTATATAATTAATACATTGTTTATTCTTTTTGGTATACCCGTGTGCTCCTGTTTGGATAACTTTTCTGATGTCTTCATATTACCATTATTCTTGGAGCACCACTTTCTATTGATACAATAGCATATATATGTCAGTCCTGGGTAACCTTCTTACATGAGAGAGAGAGAAAGAGAGAGAAAGAGAGAGAAAGAGAGAGAAAGAGAGCGAAAGAGAGCGAAGAGAGCGAAAGAGAGCGAAAGAGAGAGAAAGAGAGCGAAAGAGAGCGAAAGAGAAAGAGCGAGAGAGAGAGAGAGAACACAAAAATATAAATGTAATATAAAATATATAAAGGGAAATTAAAAGATCCTATGTAAAATATGTATTGTATAAATGGAAAATGTATAGTTACAAGTCCTGTTCAGGGAGTTGTTTAGAAAGTCCAACTGCACAAATTGTGTTAAAATGACAGAAAGTAGAAATGGGGGTCTGCTGTATCCAGGAAGAATCACTTCACAAGAAGAATCTGTAAAAAAAAAAAAAAGGGAAAGAAACAGCGCACACCCTAGTGCATTACCACTGTAAATTGGATTTATTATAAAAAAAAAAAAGGGGGGTGGGGAGGGGGGGAACAATGCCCACTTACAAAACATGTAATTTTCCATATATAATCTATTCTATTAATTCATTATTGTTTAGTCACACATTTTCATGTCAGTTTTCTTTCAATGCCATTTTTATTATTTACTATTTTTAATCTTTTATATCTTTGGTGATTTTACACTTGTCATTTTAATATTTTATTTATCTTATCAGTTAATGGTAATTGTTATTAGCAACATAACCATTTATATATTCTGAATTGGAGCATTATTAACTCTTTAAATACATTTCTGTATACTTCATATTCAGGTCTGTGCTCAGTAATGTTACTGAAGCTTTTAAATATTTCCAGTTATTGTTATTTGGCTTTAAGGCACCACAATATATATAATGTTCCTCCTTTAATTGTCAATGTATTATGAGTTTCCTCTGCTGGCCAATGAAATTCAGTCAGTTAGTACTATTTAAATCTCAAGCCGTGTATCATCCGGCATCACCTGAGGCAGTCAGTTGATGAAACGCGTTGGGTGTGACGTCATTGCGCTACCTTTCACGCAATCTGTATGCCAAGGGGAATCCCTGCGAGTTACAAGGTTTTAGGAGATTGCGGATCCGTTGTGATTGCATCTGTGTTGCCTGCATATTGCCGTTTTATATCGGGTAACGTTGCTGATAGAGGGGGCAATGGGAGAGAGAGGGAAGAATACAAGGACAGAGGGAGGAAGGGGAGAAAGGGGGAAGGAGAGAGAGGGGAAAGAGAGATATGGGTGGAAGAGAGGGGGAGGGGAGGGAGAGGAGGGAGGGGAGGGAGAGGGGGGAGAAAAGAAAGAGAAGGAGGAGAAAGGGGGGAAGAAAGATACAGGGAAATAGGGTGAGAAGAGGAGCGAGAGGGGGCAGAAGAAAGGGAGGGAATAGAAGAGAGAAAGGGGGAGAGGGAAACAGGGAGATTTGAAGAGAGGAGGATAGGATCTGAGTGTGCCCACTGCCTACTAGCTGTCTTGGATAATTGAAGGGCCTGATTAGAGCCCTGTGGTGGGGAACTGCAGAGCTGCCTGCTGGAAGGTGCACAGTCAAGGAGCCTCTCTTCCACCAGCCTACAAAATGCTGCCTGGACATGCACCTCCACATGCACCTTACAGCAGGCCATCTCTGCAACTGCTTTCACAAGGCCCCCTCTGCGGATCAGGCCACGTGTCAGGATTGCCGACACAGTGCTGGGCCCCTGTTCTCACCGGGCACAGGACAGGAGTCCCAGCTGTCCCCCCTGTCGGCGGCTCTGCATATGATATAATTGTTTTAGGTCAAATGTTTCTGATTGTATTTGAAAATATGGTTAATTTCTAATGCATTGTCCTATGAACAATGATTGCAATCTATTACTTTTACTAAACTCCCTTTTGTGATTTTGCCATTGACAGATCAGGTCTTTCCACAGAACATAGGTGAGCTTTATCTTGGTACCGTACACTGTCACTCAGAAGCCCTTGCCGAAAACAGCATCCAAGAACAGAACACGCTGAGCACAAATTGCTTTGGTTGACCAAATAACTAAAATAGTACAGCGTCTGGAATCAATTTGCAATGCTCTTGCCACATGTACAATGTACGAGACGTTTCTGTGGAAAACAGACTGCACAAACAGACAGACACTATTATGTTACGTTTTGCATACATTTTTACACATTTTGGGACTTTATTCTTCCATTAAAGTGTACCGTCAACATTAGTTAAATGAAAAAAAATTACTTAAAATGACTCAAAATATAAATGCATTCCAAACTTTTGTTAGAGCTAAGCTCCCAATAAGAATTTTACATTTTTCATAGAAGTAAAAACAGTACAGGAATTATTGATACTGTTTTTGGTGCAGCCGCTGTGGAGTTTGTTTGGAAAATACTTGGCAGCAATTTTTAGCTGTTCCCGGCATCCAGGTTTTGGGAAATTGTTATCTCAAAGCTGGTACAAAGAGTATAACTAGCGGTTTCAAAGGGAAAAAAATAAATATATATATATATATATATATATATATATATATATATATAGAGGTATCAGTACCGTGTTAGCCGAGCTTCAATAATCAAAAAAAAAAAAAAAAAAATAGATGATACCGTTCTGTGGCTAACGAAATGCTTTTATTTCATAGGTATTTCATTTTATTACATAGGTGAGACAGGGCAGGGGCTTAACAAGAGAATGAACCTGCATCGCCACAGCATCACACGCGGTACAAGAGACAGTCCTGTTGGCGAACATTTCTCTGACTCTGGCCATAAGATGAACGATCTGAGGGTTGCCATACTCAAAGGTAATCTTAAAACCCCGAAAGAGAGACGGTTGCATGAATACAAATTTATGCAACTGTTCGGGACACTTAGCAGTGGCCTAAACAGAGATCGAAATTTTATGAGTCATTACTGACAGTAGTGAACTCTCGTCCCATAAGCGCTAAAGGCCATGTCTGTACATACTGTGCTATATGTATGCACACACAGCTGTCTCTCACACATACTAATACTCCTTGTTTTTCCATCCCTATACACCAATAGGGACCACTAAGTATCCACACACACTTTTAGTTGTGCTACTAACTCTCACATTTCCACATCCACCCACACCATTTATATCCAGTCCCACTCCACACACACCTTGTGTAAAGCACTGTATATACTGTGGGCTCTCCATTCATTTTTATTCACACTGATACACATACACACTCTTTCTTCACTTGCTTTCAGTAACCATTTAACACCTCTAGCCATAAAACACATCCACACCGGGGGAAGGCACAGCACAGATAACATTCCAAGAGACACTGTTTTTAAGTTTACCTTTTGCTTCATTCATTGTAACATCGCCGGAAGAAGAGATCAGTGTATCTCGAAAGCTCGCACAAATAAAAGCATTTCGTTAGCCACAGAACGGTATCATCTATTTATTTTTTTATTTTTTTGATATATATATATATATATATATATATATATATATATATATAAATAGCGAATAAAAAAGAACAATAGGCACTCCGTCGGGAAATTCACAATGATGGGTGCAAATCCTATAGAGAATAAATAGGCAATACGATACCTTGTTTGAGGCGAATATCAAGAGGCAGCACTCCAAAAGGTAGTCAAAAAGCTTTGTATTATCAAGACATCATAACTAACGTTTCGTCCTACGTGCGGGACCTTTCTCAAGGTGATGTGACCTTGAGAAAGGTCCCGCACGTAGGACCGAAACGTTGGTTATGATGTCTTGATAATACAAAGCTTTTTGACTACCTTTTGGAGTGCTGCCTCATGATATTCGTCTCAAACACGGTATCGTATTGCCTATATATATATATATATATATATATATATATATATACATATATATATATATATATATATATGTATATATATATATGTATATATATATTTTAGTCAGGCAGCTTGAACTAGTGCCAGATCGGTACTATCACTGTTTAATGAATAACCACATGAGAAGCTCTCTACACTGTGGCACCTCAAAACTGTTGCTTAAGTTTAGCCCTCAAACATGGACCCTTGTAATGTTGTCCATAATTGGTCTGAGAAATGCTTGACCCTATATTTTCTATGCAACAGTAATAACAAACAAGATACTATATCTCTTCACCATAATAGGTTCTTTATGTACTGGTGTACGGAGCAGACAAGAAAACATCAAGAAAAGGTACAAATATACACAATTGAATCATTATAACATATGTAGGGCCCTCGTTACGTTTGTTGCGGTTTGAGATTGTTTTTCTTTGCATGTCATTCCGTTTATGTAATTTTTGTCATTCAGTTCCCCCATTGCATGGCTGGGGAATATATTGGCGCCAATAAACAAATGATAATAATAATAATAACAATAATAATAACAATTACCTAACTACTTAACGCCTCAATTGACTGTTTCTAGATTTCAAGCTAATGCACACAGAGAAAAATGTTAGATGAACGTACGTCTTTTTGTAGCAATTTAAAAAAACAATTGTTATGATAGATCGATAAAGACACGGAGCAGTGCAGTGATAAGTGAATGATATGTCTATGGCCACTTTATGGGATCTGTTACAATGTTATTTGAATGAGTGTATCTGGTCCACATTGTTCTGTTAAACGTCTCGTCTCATGTTCAGACAACCCTTTAATTTGCATAATTGAGAATCCACAAAAGATTTTAAAGAGTTACGTATTTTATATGAAACCAAATGAGCCTCAAAGGAGTTGAAATTAATTTTCCTGCAGATTTTGCAATTGTCAAAAGACTTTATACTTGGGATACTTTTTGGAGGTTTACTTCACATATCATTGCATTGAATAGCATACAGTAATTTTCCTTCTCTTTTCACAGTGCAATATTCTCATTATTTTAGTTATAAATCTACATGTGGATTGGTATTGAAAAATATCATAATCTATGGCACCTTTTATGAATTTGGACATGTGTAGCTTCCAAATACAGTAACCGTGACCAGTGGCGGATTTAGAATTTTGCCGCCCTTAAGCCAATGCCCTTTACCGCCCCTAAATTTTTCGTCTCGCCTCTCCTCAATACACATAATACTGCCCTCTCATACACATACTGTAATATCGCCCTCTCCTCAATATACATAATATACCCATCTCCTCAATACACATAATGCCACCCTCTCTTCAATTCACATAATACCACCATCACCTCAATATACATAATACCCCATCTCCTCATACACATAATAATGCCCACTCATACACATACTGTAATACCACCCTCTCCTCATACACATAATACTGCCCGCTCCTCATACACGTAATACTCTCCTCAATACACATAATAGCCCCATCCCCAACACACAAAATACTCCTCCAACACAAAACACAGCCCCCCTTCAGCACACACAAAATCCCCCCTGCAGCACATACTGTACACAAGATAATCCCCCCTGCAGCACACAAAATGGAATCCCCCTGCGGCCAACACACAACACAGCACCCCCTTGCGGCACACACCAATCTCTTCTCTCCCCCCCTCAAAATGGAATCACCCCGAAAATGGAATCTCTTCCCCCTACCCCCAACATGGAATATCTTCTTCCCACCCCCAAAATTGAATATTTCCGCCCCCCCCCACCCAAACAGAATATCTTTCCCCCAAATCCCCAAAACGGAATCTCTTCCCCCACCTCAAAACGTGTAGGTTACACTGCTGTTGGGTCCATGGAGGCAGCAAATGGAGGCCCTGGGGGCCTGTACCCAGATTTAAAGGCACAGTTACATACACACACACACACACACACACACACACACACACACACACACACACACACACACACACACACACACACACACACACACACACACACACACACACACACACACAGACAGACACAGACATAGACAGACAGACATACACAGACAGACACACACAAACAGAGAGACACACCCATAGACACACACACAGACACTCACACACAGACACACAGAGACACAGGGCCCCAGACAGATTTCCCAGGGCCCAGGACTTGCGAGCACACCCCCACTTCCCACCTCACAAGCACCCTCTATTTCTGCATCTCTTCCCATTTATTCCTCTCTCCCCTCCGTCTCACTCCCTCTCTTCCTCACTCACCCCCCTTTCCTCCTTCCAATTACCCCACTCTCACTCAATATTTCCCCCCCGCCTCGCATGTTTTTTTCTCCCCTCCATCTCACTCTTACTCACTCCCTCCACCTCTCTCCTCTAACTCTCCCCCCTTACACACTGTGTAAGTAAGTGTGTGTAAGTGTGTGTGTGTTGTTGGATAGGTAATTGTGTGTGTGGGTGTAAGTAAGTGTGCATGTCAGTAAGTGTGTATTTGGGGGTAAGTATGTCTGGTTAAGTAAAGTGTGTGTTTGTGTGTGTGTGTGTGTGTTAGTAAGTCAGTTTGTGTGTTGCTAAGTGTTCATTGGGGGGTGTGTGGGTGTGTGTGGGTAAGTGTGGGTGTGGTTGTGTAGGTATGTAAGTGTGTGTAAGTTAGTGTGTGTGGGGGGGAGGGGGAAGTAAGTGTGTGTGAGTGGCTGGGTAAGTGTGTAAGTGAGGGGAGGGGGAGAGTAGAGAGAATAGGGAGGAGGAGAGGATGGGGGGAGATTGGGGAAGGGGGGATATTGGGGAGCGTGACGAGAGAAAGAGAGGATGGAGGACAGAGGAGAGGGGAGAGGGGGAGAGAGAGATCAATCCATAAAAGAGCATAATTGGGACTGCTACTAGACAAATAATTATAATATTTATTTTTAAGTGATTTTTATAAATAATTTTTTTATAGTGTCCAGTTTTACTTTTGGAAATCTGGTCACCCAAACCAAAGCTCATCCTATTTTCAGATGAGGGGACCCTACAGTTCCCGTGATACTTACCAGTAAAGTCACTGGGTTTAAATCTCCCTACAGGGAAACAAAATGTACACCTGATGAGAGGCCCATATGGGACTTGAAACAATGTTTCTCCTCTGTTCTTGGCTGTTACAATAAATTAAGAATTGCATTGTGAACTTGTGAGTAGAGCTCTACATTGTACCTCTGTCCTAGAGGAGACCTGCATTTTGAGGAATTTGTTTGCCAAATATCTGCCCAATATGAAGCAGCAATATCATTGGTTGAGGCTTCTTATTGGGTGGACCTTTAAAAATCATGAAGTGCTGTAATACTGATAACTTCACAGGTACTGTACGTAACTTGGGAACTGGGGAAATCCAAAACCAATGACCAACAATGTGAGGCTCCATACGTTTTTAGGGTTGCAGCTCTATATAAATATTAAAGCTGTTATTTAATGACAAATTACTGATATTAAATTATCTGTTGATATTTACAATCAATGAAATAATTTGACAAGAAAAAAATAAAAAATAAATGTATATTTACACACAGTAAAAAAAATCATAGCTCTAGGCTGCGCTTTCTATTTGAAAACACAAACTTTAAGTGTTTCATATTGTTCATAACATTTATTTGAAGATTCTCTAGGTTATTGCTGCAGTACATTTCTGTGCACCTTAGGTAAGTGATAAAATATAGGCACCCGGGGATGTGTGATAATAAAATTTTTAACTCAGTATCTGTGATAATGCATCTGGATTGAGCCTTCTTTAGAAAAAGCTGCAGATCCTTCTGATACTGTCCAGTTGGATCAGATTTAATGGGAATGTAAGTCACGACATCCGACAGGAGGCGGACTGCTTCACTGACATAGATATCTTTGTCTTGCAAAACAATCCCTCCACCTTGTCGGCCTGTTTTATAACTACATTTTCCTTTTTCTCTAATTCCCTCATTGCTGACTCCTCCCCACAAGAAATATTTTTTCTTTGGGGTTTGCTAGATTGCTTTTTACAAAGTTCTTGAAAATCAGAATTAACCAAATTGTAAAAAGTATCAATATAGTTTCCCTTATATTGATAAGGGAAAAATAAAGACTTGGGTCTAAAAGGTGACTGAACTATGGGACAGTCCTCACCAACAGCCAAACCGATAGAGGTGTTGGCACCACCTGAATTAGCCAAATTATGCAAATCCAGATCTTCATTAGATTCAGACCATAAATCAGCCATATCCTGTAGTTGTATTTGTTCTCTAATATCAAAGATAGGCTTACATTAATTCGCCTCATTCTTCAATAAAAAAATATCTCTTTAAAGTGAGCTTGCGAATGAAGCGATTCAGGTCTACAAATAATTCAAATGAGTCCAAATTGAAATTGGGGCAAAATGATAGACCTCTATTCAATAGATTAATTTGATCTGAAGAAAGGACATGAGAAGAGAGATTAATTATACCAGAACCTGTAGGTATTTTCAATCTCCTAAATCCTGCTGCTTTATTTTCTTGTATTTTTCTCCCTGCCCTGTTTCCTCTTCCACATATTCTCCCCTTCTTTTTAAATCTTTGGAGGGAGTGGGACAGGATGGACTCAGTTCTAATTGGGGAGATCGCAGTTGCTCCTTTGGAGGAAGACCCAAAGTGCCCTTCTCTAAAAAAGAGGTATTTTCGCTGTCCTTTTTTCGCATCTGTTTGGGTTTTGCACCTAATTTATCAGGTGAGCGGATAGCCTGTTCTCTCCGCTCAGAACGCACATCATGTAATTTGCTTGCGCCCTCCTGCTCCAAACAAGAAAAACGATTATCCAATTGAATCTTAGACACTCCCCTATCTGGCCCAATTGTACTGGGCCCATCACACCTCTGGGCACTCCTACCTCGCCCCTAGATCTAGAATTGTCTGAACCAGATCGACCCTTATAATAAGAGCGTCTAGATGGTTTTCAGGAATCCATTTTGCATTTTAATTATTGTGGTTTCTATTGGTTTCCTCATCTGTTTCTGTTTTTACATGAGTTTTTTTTCTCTGTTATAATTTGAGTGTCTTTGTTCATTATGTATATTTTTATTATAACAATTGTCTTATTATACTTTTCATGTGCAAGAAAAAAGATAAAGTGCTACAGCGCTAATGCTAAACAATGAATAGTGTGCTATTACACTAATAGCTAATACCTAAAAATGGGAAAGGCTGCATGGACCCAGTGATTTATACAAAACACATACACAATTTGACAGAAAAAAACGACACCTATTGAACAAAAAAGTCAAAATAAGAAAGAGACCTGACCACTTAGGAAAAAGTCCAGTCCTGTTGATGACAGAGGTCCTTATAGCATCTTGTTTGTAGTCTCATACATGTGGGAAAAAAGAAATAAAGACCATCATAGTGTAAAACTATATACACTAGAATATCAGAATAAATGGTATATTATAACCTATAAAAATCTTAGCTGCTGAAGGGACAAACAATGACCAAACAAAACAAAAACACATAAAGCAGACTGCTTAGACTAACTGAAAACCACACAACACCTGATGTTAATGTAACCCTTTTAGGGTACCCTCCCCCCTAAGTGATATGTGGGGTACTCTCCTTTCTGGTTACTCTCATGGGGTTGTGCTGTAACCTGCTGGTAACAGGAGGGCTGAGGACTCCGCGGTGGTGTGGGGAGAGCCAGGACAGGAACAGGAGGTACAGATTACCTTGATGTCTTCCTCTGATACAGCGCCTCCAGCCAGCGAGGATCCCCTTTGAATCTTCTGGGGATAGACCCCCACTGACACTCCTTCATCCAGAGACAGTAACTCACACACAGCATGTCTTTTCTGTATTTATTCAGCAGTCAGCTCCAGGACAGAGAATAGACAATTCACATGGTTCTTATCATCATCTGCTCCTTCTTTCTCTACCTCCTCTAAATCAGAGCCCTGATTTAGGCAGCATGATTCCCTTCCCTCCCAGCCCAGGCAACAGACAGTTCTTCCTATAACTGACTTCTTTAAGACTCTCTCTCAACTGACTAACTACTAACTAACTAACTGATAATTTTGGAGGATGTCCCAATTTGAATATCTTTGGGGAGTGTCTCTAACTCTGACTCAAAGCAAGCCAGAGCCGGATACAGATTGGCCCACACACACCAGGGGGCGTTCCAACCAATATCCACCCCTCAGATTGACATCCTCAGAGTTGCTAGGCCTTCCCTTGAATACTGATACATTATTCAAGGCTGGAATACACACACAGGCCTAAGAAAAGGAATTAACCTTTCCACTGCCTGCACTAACAGGTCTGACAGAGGAAAGGTCCAGGAAAAGAAGTAACTGCCAGGAGGCCATGTTACATTAAAACAATTAACAACCTGATTTAATAGAATACACTTGTAATAATAACAGGATAGATGACTCCAGTGCGTGGGCTCCAGGGGGGGGGGTAAAATTGAAACCCTACTTACAAGAGCCCAAAGGCAAAACAGCATTGGAGGACTAGCATCCACAGATTAAGGGTCCAGTTTGGGAATAAGTGCTGCTCCAAACGGTGGCCGGTGTAGCTCCTGCATGCGCCGCCGATTCAATCAATCCGTAAGGGCTAACACTGCCTGTGCTGGTTTACCCTCCTGTGGTCTGTAGCCACGTGGGACCGCTCCTTATGCCGACAACAGCCTCAGAGAGAGTGCACGCGCATAACCGGAAGTGTAGCTCACGCTGGTAAACTTCGGTACTGGCAGTCCCCTTGTGACCGGATAGGGGATACTCCTACTTACTGAATACATACAGTACATTGGAATAGTAAAATATTACTGGGCCCAAGAGCTAATTCTCTTGGACCCATATACATGGATCAGGGGTAACTAAAACGGGCTTGACCTTTATTAGAGAGCCTGGTTACCCCCTCCTGTTACACTTATGTAGCCCCGGTCTATTTTCAGCCTCAGAGACCCCCCGCCAGCACGCCGAGAAGGTGGGGGCCGGAGCAGGGAGCGCTCCAAGGCTCTGCGGTGCACCCGGCTAGCGGGGGCCGCCATTGTGTTGGCTCTTGCATGCGCAGTGGTCATGCATGCGCAGAAGTTACGCAACAGTTGCGGCGGCCATTAGGGAGTCGCGCATGCCAGTACAAGTGCGCACGCGGCCCCAATGCTACAGCAGCCTCCGCGGGACTACAGTTCCCATGAGGCTTAGGGCCAAGTACCCCAGGTGCTCCAGAGTGGCCAATGAGAGGCCAGGATCCCCAAGAGCACGGAAAGGGATACTTTTCGCGGGCTTAGGAATGGCAGTTGGAGCTGGGAGCAGGAAGGGGGAGGAAGGGTGTAGGGAGCAAGTGGCTCTTACACCAGGTCAGGTAATCCCCAGGTCCCGGGCAGGCCCCAATCCCCACTAGGGTTGTGAGTAGTTTATGAGGGAAGGCCCCTTAGGTGTGTGTGTGTGTTGTTGAGTCTTGTCAGTGACAGGAAGGTATTATTTACATCAAGTGCACCAACACCGGTCAACAGGCGCTGATCCCGCCTTAGGCGTAACTCTTTGGGGACACTAGTGAAGTGGCCGAAGGACTGAGCCTATACAAATATAGTACCATACATGGACACGGTGTGTGGGCACGTGGTGAGGGGACGGAGACGTTACTCCTGATAAGAGTGGCCGAGCCACTAGTGTTATGAGCGTTATAGTATAAGGTTATATGTTATGTGTTGATTGCTATGATAAAGTGATAAGGTTATTATTGCATACAGTAAAACTGGTTTCAATCATATGTGGGTGTATATGTTTCTTGCCCAGGGGAATCTCACATCACGGGGATCCTGGGTAAGTGGAGGCGCTGCGCTATGTGTTACCCCAGGCTCCCCGCTAGCGGAGGCTCAGATCTCCTGGAGCTACAGGTTGTGTGCAGTACCCGTAGTCTCTTTGGGCGCGTCAGAAAAAGGGCTACACTTACATATAGCAAGAATTGCAACAAGTTGTACTGTAGGTATGCATGTATGAATATCTTTATTTATATAGAGCCCACAATGTACTCAGCGTATACAATTGTTGCAGACATGGCTGCTGACAGTGGGTGAGAGCCGGGACAGTGTTCATAGCGTAGTGGCTTCTTTGCCCCACTGCCGGTCCTCTCATTGCTGCCTGACCCGGCTCTCCCCAGCTACGGGCCTACCTCACTAATGCTGAGCTTCTGATGTCGGTGTGCACGGGCCTCTCTGTCGATGGCGCATGCCAGAAACTCAGCATCCGGCACACACCGGCATGAGAGAGAGGCCCGGTGCGCAGAAGCATCATAAGCTCAGCATGGGACAGTTAGAGAGGGAGGCCCGTAGCAGGGGAGAGTGAAGCCCAATGGCAATGAGAGGACCGGCAGCCAGGCAAAGAAGTTGGGGGAGAGCCAGGGCAGCCGAGGCCTGAGACCATCACCATGGTAGGTAAATTTGTATTTGGTGGGTGGTTTAAAAAAATAATTAAATGTACCTGGGGCTGTGGGGGATTTATATGTATCTGGGGGGGGGGGGTTTATGTATGTAGTTGGGTTGTGGGGTTTATATGTATTATTTGGGGCTGGGTGAGGGGGGTTAATATGTATGTATTGAGGGGGTTTATGTCTATGTATTTGGGGGGTTATATTTATGTATTTGGGGCTGGGTGAAGGGTTATATGTATTTGGCCTGTGTAGGGGGGTTATATGTATGTTTTTGGGGTTGGGTGGGGGGTGTTATATGTATGTGTTTGGGGCTGGGTTGTATATATTTGGGTGGTTTGTATGTATTCGGGGGTTAGGGGGGTCTTATGTATTCAGGGGATGTTTTTTTCTATGTATTTGCGAGTGGGGTTTGTATGTACAGTATTTGCGGGGTGTTTTTTTCATATGTATTTGTGGTGTGGAGGTAGTTGTATGCATTTAGGCGTAGAGTTTATTTTTTATGAATTTGTATGGGTGGGGGGTTGTATGTGTTTGAGGGGGTTGTATATATTTGGGGTGGGGATATTTTTTGTATGTATTTTGTGAGGGGCATTATGTGTCTGTAGGGAGGGAATGAGTGTGAGGAAGGGGGATTGAGTGAGAGTGGGGTAATTGATGGAGGGGGGATAGTGAGAGGAGAGAGGGGGTGAGAGAGGAAGAGGGAGTGAGAAAGAGGGGAGAGAAATACATGGGAAGAGGGGTGGAAATAGAAGGGGCTCATGAGGTGTGAAATGGGGGGGCTCGCAAGACACCAACACGGGGGGGGGAGCGGTCATAACTCTAGACCTGGGCCCCAGGAAATCTGTATGCAGCCCTGGTTGCAGATATAACACAAATTGCTGCCTTTTTATTGCTACTGTAGAGTGTGAAGCAAAACATAGTTATGCACTAAAAATGTTAACAAAGCTAATACCATTTTCCCTAAACATATAAGCCACTAATCTTTTTAGGCATGGGACAAATTCTTGACCTATAAACACAGATTTGCCTATAACAGAAATGTGTCCTCTGCCTGTGAAATAATTATTAATAAGCAGTTTTGTAGATCCCCTGCAGTAATCCAATTCATTCAAGAAACAGCCGGGGTATGAGAATACATTGAATAATTAAATGAAGATTGCCCACATACAGACAGACTATAACCATGGTGGAATAGTTGAGAGAAGTAGTGATGAATCATGCATGATTCATTGAACTGTCTAGTTCTCATACAAACTACAGTGCTGTACATCTGGACTGTGCCGTAGCTGTAAGAACACATTTTTAGGCTGATCGTCGGTCAGTCATTTCCTTCTCTGAAATTAAAAGTAACCATCCATGCGAAGGATGAAAGCAGGCAGGTTTACATTGGCCTGGGGCTGTATTATATTTGGCAGGGTTTGAAGACCACAGTCAGTTTTTTTAAGTACCCTAAACCAGTTCAGTGGTTAGGTCTTCAAAATATGATTGGATCTTAGTTACCTTGGTCATTTCTGCATGACTATGACATGGAACATTGTGTTTGTAATCCCTGTTATACTGTACTGTATGGAGTAGTACTGTATATTCACTATCAATGATTTTAGTCTAATACCACACAGCCAGACAAATACATTTTGCATTTTTGTATCTTTAATTGACATTTCCAGAATAAGGAAGTGTTTATGAATAAAATGTTTTCTTTACCTTTAGCCCAGTGGTTCCCAAACTTTTTCGGTTCAAGGCTCCCCAAGGCAATCAGGATTTTTTCAAGGCTCCCCAAGGCGATCAGGATTTTTCCGCGGCGCCCAAAGTAAAAACAAAGGTGTATATACATACCTAACAGTTTCAGTGCGCAGTTGGTGTCTCTCTCAGACACTCTCACTCTCTCTCACACACACTCTCACTCTCTCTCAGACCTCACTCTCTCTCTCAGACCTCACTCTCTCCCTCAGACCTCACTCTCTCCCTCAGACCTCTCTCCTTCAGACCTCACTCTCTCTCTCTCTCCCTCACTCTCTCTCTCTCCCTCCCTCTCTCTCTCCCTCACTCTCTCTCTCTCTCCCTCAGACCTCACTCTCTCTCTCTCCCTCAGACCTCACTCTCTCTCTCCCTCAGACCTCACTCTCTCTCTCTCCCTCAGACCCTCACTCTCTCTCCCCTCAGACCTCTCTCTCTCTCCATCAGACCTCACTCTCTCTCTCTCTCTCTCTCTCTCTCCCCTCAGACCTCACTCTCTCTCTCTCCCTCAGACCTCACTCTCTCTCTCTCCCTCAGACCTCACTCTCTCTCTCTCCCTCAGACCTCACTCTCTCTCTCTCCCTCAGACCTCACTCCTCTCTCTCTCCCTCAGACCTCTCTCTCTCAGACCTCTCTCTCTCTCTCTCAGACCTCTCTCTCTCTCTCAGACCTCTCTCTCTCACTCAGTCCTCTCTCTCTCTCAGACCTCTCTCTCTCTCAGACCCCCCTCTCTCTCTCTCTCTCTCTCTCAGACCTCTCTCTCCCTCAGACCTCTCTCTCTCTCTCTCTCTCTCAGACCTCTCTCTCTCTCTCTCTCTCTCTCTCTCTCTCTCAGACCTCTCTCTCTCTTTCTCTCAGACCTCTCTCTCTCTCAGACCTCTCTCTCTCAGACCTCTCTCTCTCTCTCTCTCTCTCTCTCTCTCTCTCTCTCTCTCTCTCTCTCTCTCTCTCTCTCTCTCTCTCTCTCTCTCTCTCTCTCAGACCTCTCTCTCTCTCAGACCCCTCTCTCTCCCTCTCTCTCGCAGACCTCTCTCTCTCTCTCAGACCTCTCTCTCTCAGATCTCTCTCTCTATCTCAGACCTCTCTCTCACACCTCTATCTCTCTCTCAGACCTCTCTCTCTCTCTCTCTCTCAGACCTCTCTCTCTCAGACCTCTCTCTCTCTCTCTCTCTCTCAGACCCCCTCTCTCTCTCTCTCTTTCTCTCTCTCAGACCTCTCTCTCTCTCAGACCTCTCTCTCTCTCACTCAGACCTCTCTCTCTCTCTCTCAGACCTCTCTCTCTCTCTCTCTCTCTCTCTCTCTCTCTCTCTCTCAGACCTCTGTCTCTCTCAGACCTCTCTCTCTCTCTCAGACCTCTCTCTCTCTTTCAGACATCTCTCTCTCTCAGACCTCTCTCTCTCTCAGACCTCTCTCTCTCTCTCTCTCTCTCTCTCTCTCAGACCTCTCTCTCTCTCTCAGACCTCTCTCTCTCTCTCTCTCTCTCTCAGACCTCTCTCTCTCTCAGACCTCTCTCTCTCTCAGACCTCCTCTCTCAGACCTCTCACTCTCTCTCTCTCTCTCTCAGACCTCTCTCTCTCTCAGACCTCTCTCTCTCTCTCAGACCTCTCTCTCTCTCTCTCTCTCTCTCTCTCTCTCTCTCTCTCTCTCTCTCTCTCTCTCTCTCTCTCTCTCTCTCTCTCTCTCTCAGACCTCTCTCTCTCTCAGACCTCTCTCTCTCAGACCTCTCTCTCAGACCTCACTCTCTCTGACCTCACTCTCTCTCAGACCTCACTCTCTCTCAGACCTCACTCTCTCTCAGACAAACACACACACACACACACACACACACACACAAATAAATACACACACACACACACACACACACACAAATACACACACACACACACACACACACACAAATAAATACACACACACACAAATAAATACACACAAATAAATACACATACACAAATAAATACATACACACACAAATAAATACACACACACACAAATAAATACACACACACACACACACAAATAAATACACACACACACACACATAAATACACACACACACACAAATAAATACACACACACAAATAAATACACACACACACACACAAATAAATACACACACACACACACACACACAAATAAATACACACACACACAGATAAATATACACACACACACACACACACAAATAAATACACACACACACACAAATAAATATACACACACACACAAATACACACACACACAGATACACACACACACACACACACACAGATACACACATTGAAGAGCAGTGGAGAGCAGAGGCAGCGACGGATGTGGGGGAGGGGATGGGGGTGAGGAGATCCGTGCAGGCAGCTCCCTGCACACAGTCACTGGGCAGGCAAATGTACAACTCTCCCCTCCCTCTCCCTTCTCCTATCACCCCCCTACCTTCTCCTATCACCCGGGGCAGAAGGGGACAGGACACCGCGCAGACAGAGGAGCAGGAAGGCAGACACACACACTCACCATGTGATCTGCACAAAGCCCCGCCCCCGGCTTCCTCTCTGCCTGCAGCCAATCCCCTGCGGCCTGGCCGGCATGAAGCAGTGATGGTGGGGAGTGATGATCGGAGGAATGGTGGGGAGTGATGATCGGAGGGATGGTGGGGACTGATGATCGGAGGGATGGTGGGGAGGGATGGTGGGGAGGCTAATCACGGCACCCCTCTAGGCAAGCCGCGGCGCACCAGGGTGCCGGGGTGCACAGATTGGGAACCACTGCTTTAGCCCATTCTTCCTTTGTCAGTCACTAAAGATAAGGGAATAGGGTAGAGAAGGGGGCGAGGCTTGGGCTGTGCAAGCACTTGTTGAACACACAGTGACATCAGACAAAGAGGAACAGCCAGAGAAAAGCAAACCCCTCTCAAGTCTCAGTTCACCATGTTCACAAACTAATTTTAAAATATTTTATTAGTATACTTTGGTACGAGGGGTGATTGCCTAATTAAGAGGCTGTGCATCAAACTCATTGCTCTTTATTAGCTTCATGGGTAAATGTGGTTGTCCTTAAATATTTTGAAGACTAAATTTGACAAAAAAGTTAGGAAATAGTTGAACATACAGTATGTTATTGTCTCTGTGTGAGTTTTACTTCTATACACTAATTATTTTTCCATCGACACATATCTGTGTTATGTCTACTTTTGTCTGTGAACTAGTGTAGAATTTGCATAAGAATGGGAACAAGTTGAATTGTCTAAAGCAGAGCTAACCTATTTCACAGCAGACATGAAATATTCTTGGAAAGTGTGCAGTTGAGATCACTAGAAGAATGTGGAACAATAGAACTACTGTATGATATTTCTTCAGAAACAGTACAAATTATAGTGTAGAATAAACACCCATCAGATATAGTAAAGTATAATGTTGAAGGCTTATGGCATAGTCGGGTGCTGGATCTCTTTTTACCACTCTTCAAAAGCAGTAGTCATTTCTAAGTCTTCCAATACTAAAACTCCTCAAGGAGAGTCTGTAATACTGGATCAATAGGGATGCTCGTTGGTAGCTGAAACCAGGAGTCCAGATCCGTAGTGCTATTTACAGTAGGCAGAGAATTCAGGAAGGAGCATGCAGATGCAGTAGTCAGATGATCCAATGTCAGGGCATGCGGTAATCAGAAGAGAAGTCGATCAAGCCAAAGGCCAGAGCAGGGAGCAAGCAGCAAAGTAATAGGAAAAGGCGGAATTGATATAAGGTTTTCACAAAAGCCAGCAGCAAGTTTTGGAGCTTTCAAGCAGCAGTGACACAGATAACCTGCTTCAAGGTAGCAAGCTTTGTGTGAAGCACTGGAGGACAGGGAAGGTGCTTTTTTATAGGCTGTGGGAAGTCAAATGCTGTAGTCAGTCAGTACAGCTGTTTACATAGGGCCTGTAGAGAATGCATGCGGGTCCTTACAGAAAGAGGTAAAATGCCCAGTAGTTACTTCTGAACTGGGGGTTGTCCTGGTGTAGAACTCCAGCAGTCCTACAATAGTAGAATCTTGGGTTGATTAATGAAGAAAAAAACCAGATTAAATTAATCCTTTGGGACAAGGAGGCAACCTTAAATGCCATTCTTCCATCTGCTCCCTGACTCTCCATGTTTGTAGTGACCACAGCGTGACACCAATAGTATGTTTATTGTAAATTGTCAGAGATTAAAACAAGATTTCTATCTCGCTGGCATAGGCGGTCTGTTGTAGAGAAGGCTTTTGGAAGAGAACAACATATTGGTCCACAACAGGATGAATCAGACAGAATGACCTTTGTTAGTAGGTTTACTACTGCCAGTAGATTATTAAACAAAGTATTCACAAACATTGTAGGGTGCTGCAGACAGATGATATATTGTTTCCAATATGTAAGAACAATCCCAGATCTGCCTATCAAAGGTGTGAGAATCTTAAAGATATTCTCATCCATGTAGATAGAAAAGAACATTATGCTGTACCACATTTTTTAAGCGATCCAAAACCTGGGTGGTATAAGTTTTCAACTGTTGAGTTTGTAACAGTTTGACTACTGGAAATGAATTCTGACACCCACGAAGTGATCAGAAATTTGGGATAAAAAGCAGGATTACATGAAAACTATCCATGTACCCATAATAAAATGCCCCTGCGGTTTGTTATATGTAGGTAAAACTAATCGGATACTTAAGACTAGGTTTATTGAACATAGAAGCAAAATCAACCACAAAGCGGAAGGTACTGCATTAATCTCTCACAGTACGGAATTCAAACACACAGTAGCATCACTCAGCCTTATGGGTATTGAGCAAATACAAAAGACAACTGCAGGCATTGATAAGGACAAAATTTTATTACAAAGAGAAACTTGCTGGATGTACACATAAGACACAGTATTTCCAAGGAGCCTCAATGACTTTATATAATTTAATTGCTTTTAAGCAAATAGATGAAGAAGAACAAAATGTGAAAATTAATGCATTTTGTCTGCAGGTTATATGGTTGTTGCTGCTAATTTTTTCCTCTGCCTCTATATTTGGCAATCAAAGTAAACCTTTTACATCTTACAGTAAAAAATAACTTTTACAAGACTTCCATTTTTAACTTATATATTATTTTTGATTCTATATGAATAAACTTTTTTCACTTGGGTTCACTATACACTAATGTAAGACTTATGGGGATGTCCCACTGATCTTATCTATTTTCCCTTCCATATCACTCGAATCTATTCACACCATTAACTTTGGATGAAGAATTACGGATTTGCGGGACACAGAGGATTTCGGCGCCTACGAAGTAATAGATAAGAGTAACCACTGATTTCCAGACTGCAATGCCGAGCGCAAGCGTAACAAGCCCCCGAGATTTGTGATGTCACACGAGTGTCACACTGCGCTCACCACAAACAGGACAAAGACCGCTGAGCTGAGGTGGGGATGTATAGGCACCGATCTGCAACCTCGCAGTCCAGTCCAGAATGCGTAATCCAAGTCGTGTAGCCGGGTCAGGGTTGGAGAGGTCCGGATAGTCAAGATACTTGCCGTGGTTCAGTTTTGGAGAGATGAGAGTGGTAGTTGTCCGTAAGCCGTGGTCCAGGAGCAGAGAGGGTAGAATGGTTGAGGTACGTAGCTGGGGTCAAGGGGTTGGAGATAGTAGGAATCTGCAGAGAGAGCCCAGTATAAGCAGGGCAAGGAGCCAATCAAGGACAGGGGTGTGAGGGAATTCCTCCAATGGTGGAGCACAGAGAGAGAAGTAGGGAATCTGCATCAGGTATGTGCATTCCAGCGATTCGCTGATTGCTGGTTCAGTGATGTGCACATGAGTGGTGCGCAGCGCGGCCTGATTATGTCACGTGACGGCGCTGGTGTGTTGTGCCCCCGCCGGGGTCACGCCTCCGCACCGCTGCCACTACGTGGGCGCGCAGCTCCAGATGTATGCGACACAGCATTCTTGCCACGTGACGCGCCCGAGGGGCGGGGCTTAGCAGCGGACCTTACAATGAGACTAGCACTTGTGGGATTTCCAGATCGGGAGTGGACCAACGAGGGACGTTGATGGAGGACGTCACCCATGCCGGAACAGAATCGTGCGCAAACGTGGAATGTGGAAGGAAGGGACAAATTGAGCCTGATCAGCGTGGGGCAGCTGGCAATAATCTCACATTTTTCACATGACTTTGGGGTTATAAATACAGGACTTTATTGGATTAAGGGTATGTCAGTCACTTGAGAGAGGCCACTTTGTTGGTCGAAGCATTGTGGTACTAATAAATTTATCTTTTTGATTACAAAATCCGTAGTGCCCTGAATCACCTTCTTTCTATTGTCATGGTAGAAATCCAAGGATTCCAGCGGTGCACAGCTCAGTGGAATAGGAGACCAGCAAGGTGTTGGTTTAAAAATATAGATTTATTGAAAAAACATGGTATGGGGGACACACTCTCCATGTGTGTCCCCCATACCATGTTTTTTCAATAAATCTATATTTTTAAACCAACACCTTGCTGGTCTCTTATTCCACTGAGCTGTGCACCGCTGGAATCCATGGATTTCTACCACTACATTGCATATTGAGCGTGGATGCACGCACCCAGGGAAGCAGCTATATGTGAGTATTGTATGTCTCTTTTCACTAGAGACTTGATGACCGGTAACAGTGCAGCAACACAAGGGTCATGTATGGCGCAGTCCTACAAACCAACGGTATGTTAACCCTTATTTCTTTATCTCAATATGCTATTGTGGATGCATTCATCAAGCACTGGGTCCAATATCTTGCTGTGTTTATATGCTGACTTCCTGCTAATGGACTCAACTACTCACTAAAGTTCAGACTTAGATTGAGCACTGTATTTGGGACGCATGCCCCAAAACTACACAATTCTTTCTAGTGTCAATTAGAACACAGGGTTGTTCTTTTCTTACCTACCAGCTCCCAGATAACCCTAGGGATAGCTATGTCATTTTTACCAGTCAGTCATAGCCATTGCCTCGCTGACACATTATTATTGGTCACACTTATCTTTCTAGAGAAAATATGACGATTTTGGGGTTTGGAAAAATGAAGCTAGATATATCTTTTTGAATACAAGCAAACCAACTGAAACTGTACCAATCAAAGATATGTTCCAAAATATTTCTGAGATCTCACTAGAACATATAGCTTCCAAACTAAGATATGGTGGGAGGTTGCAAGCTTGGAAAATTACCTAAAATCCAAAATTGTACCAAGAGGCCTTAGTCAACCTCCCACCATTACACCTAATTACAGACGAGACTTTTTTTTTTAATCCTGGGAAAACATCCTTCTTAAATGTTTGGCTAAGCTCATGAAGGAACTGATAGTTTGAAAATCAAAAACTTGATACCGTAAACTCTGAGATAGACAAATTATTTACAGTGTTAAAATACCTGGCTAGAGGATTCTGACTTTATAGTACTTGAAAAAAGACTAAAAACAAACAATGAAAAAATTAACGAAAGACTTCAAAAATAGGAAACAACGAAAATGTATCCGAGATTCATTAGATTTTCAGGAAGACAGAATCTTTAGATACAAAATGAAAAAAAGCAAACCTAGAACAGATACCAGGTATGTGGACCTGTACAGAATGGGATCTATCGACAAGTGAGACTGAAATGGACCATAATGACACTAGACGTGACAATATGATTAATGGACAACGTCCAGTACCGACCTCCACTCTAGCCACGTCGACTTTTTTTAGAACGGACAGGGCTGGATACCAGCCTCAGAAGAGAAAAACAAGAAGGAGGACGGATAGAGTTTCTAAGGGACAGGAGTTGTTGGGCTTACAGAGAACACGTCCCAAAGAAACACAACAACAAAAAGTCCAAAAGATAACAAAAGTGGTAAACCTTAAAAAAAAAAAAAAATCTGGATAATAATCATATCCATGTCTTAGCAAGAGGCCTCTCCATTTGTCCTACTAATAAAATTAATATTTTTGAAACGGTCAAAGAGTTAAACATTTTTTCAAGAAAGTTGTTGTTGCATAAATTCTTTAAAGACGACAACGCATGATAAATCAAAACACCCCATTGGAGGAATGTGACCAATTAGATTTAGCCAACATTGGTATCCTTGAGAGTCTCGTTCTAGAGAGCGAGAGACAACAGGGGGAGGTCCCTTCACATATCTAAAAAATAGGTCAACATTTACACCATTAACAGAAACCTGTACTAATGTTGATGTATTTACCTGACTAGTGGCCGAAGATTTATTGAAGCTTAAACCGAAAATTAATAAATATAATCTTAATTTTATCAAGAACATTTGGCATTGAAAGACCTTGAAGCAGATTAAACTATCATCAAGTCTTCAGACAAAGGTGGTAACACGGTCATTCTAGACAAAACAGACTATGTTAATGAGTGTATACGCCTTTTGTCTGATAGACAATGCTACAAGATACTTAAATCAGATCTGACCAAAGATTATCAAAAAGAACTGAAACTAATACTAAAAGATGCTTGAACAAAAAGTGATTTCTAAAAGTGATCTCAATTTCATCACCATTAAAACACCAACGATAGCTACATTCTATCACCTCCCTAAGATTCCTAAGGGGACTTCACCCCCTCCGGGTAGACCTATAGTATCAGGTATCGATAATCTTACTTCTATAGCCAGCAAGTATCTTGTTAACTTTTTACGTCCATTGTCTGTACGTTAACTTATAACTTACATGACAAAAAGGACGTTCTACTTAAACTGGAAGATGTATGCATTGATGCACAGACCCTACTAGTGGGATTAGACGAAGAGAGTCTATACACCAGTATTCCCCACCAATCAGGGCTTCAGACAGTAGGGAAACGATTGTATGAGAGCACATAACGAATCTGTTATGAAATTACTAGATTTTGCCCTCACTAGAAACTATTTCCTATTTAACGGGAATATTTACCACCAGGCACAATGGACAACCATGGGGACCAGACCACAGTCGCCCCAACCTATACCAATCTCTATCTAGGCTGGTGGGAAGAGACTGTGGTCTTCACGGAAGCTATGGAAACGTATACCACACAGATTGTACTGGATTTGTTAATATAAATTATATACTGTAGTACTCCTTTGGAGAGGTACAGAAAGACATCTGGTATAGTTTCTCAATGTACTTAATAACACGTTCTATAGTGCCGGGCACGTGCTGCGCCGTGCGCGCGGATTTTTAGTTGGCTGACATCAGTCAGCCTTTCTATACAACGGCCGCGCGCACGGCAGGGAGAGGGGAGCCAACAGACAGCGGCGAAGATGAGGAAAATCATCTTTTCGCACCGCTGCCTGCGCTCTAATGTATGTATGTGTGTGTATGTATGTATGCGTGTATGTATGTATGCGTGTATGTGTGTGTGTGTGTGTGTGTGTGTGTGTGTGTGTGTGTGTGTGTGTGTGTGTGTGTGTGTGTGTGTGTGTGTGTGTGTGTGTGTGTGTGTGTGTGTGTGTGTGTGTGTGTGTGTGTGTGTGTGTGTGTGTGTTAAGGATTGCAAAACAAAAAAAAATATTTATTAAACTTTTTTTTTCTTTAAAAAAATCTTATTTAGGACTTACTTTCACTCACACAACCCATGCACACACATATACATACACACACATACACACACATATACATTACCTGCAGCTCCCGGCTCTATAGACAGGAAAAGCATGCGGCACGTGCACGCGCGTTCGCATAGGAACGCGCGGCCGCATGGCCGCATGCTGTATATAACAGCCCTTACAAACTGGACGAGGATAGAGTAAATATAAGTTGCTCACTCTCTGGGGCCTATTTACAGTATTAAACTCCTAGATATTCCTAGCAAAAAATCTTCCGAAATCTGCATACAATTTGGCGCAATAAAAATGTGGTGTTCAATAAGATTTGTTTGCATGCACTCAGGGCAGTCGACAGGAGGCGGGGAAGCACAGGGACATTGCCTGCCCTAGGGGTCTGACCCAGGAAGATAGGACCCACCGGAAGTCAGGCCTAACCTCCAGTATAGACCGCCTCGGTGGGTCGTCCTCCAGCGCGTGGTAGGGCCCAGACAGACCCTGAACTTTGGAAAGTGAGAGAGAGGGGGGAAGAGAGGGATAGTATGTGATAGAGAAAAAGAGGTAGCAGTGTTGGAGAGACAACTTCCACCCCACACCTGCTCAACAACCCGGGACCACAGTGGAGACTCTAGTCCTGAGCCCTGGGAAAGGTGTCGGCTGCGCTGCTTGCACTTGTGGCAAGCAGCACAGTCAGAATTCTCACCTCCCTGAGCTAGACAAATGTGGGTGTCTGCGGGGGGGGGAAGAGAGTGAGATTGATATGTATGTATATCTTTATTTATAAAGCGCCATCCAGGTACATAGCGCTTTACATACACGTGACATAATATTATAACACATAATGGGACTAAACGCTTCAGACAAAACAATAGGAAAGGAGTTCCTTCCCCCGAAAGAGCTTACAGTCTATGTGCAATCTTCCAACTTGATGACTAGCCAGTGAATATGTAATGTTGTAACTTTGCATCATTTGCATATCACACAGATATAACGAATAAAGTGAGATGTGATTACAGATGTTTTCACGCAGAAATTCCATTATCACAGAAAAATAACCTCGCTGTTCCCGTTACGTTAAGAGAGAAGGCAGCAAGGCTGCGGTTTTATTCTGTAAGTTGCAATACGTTTTATTGGGCTAACATGAAGTAATACATATTACATAAGTGATCTTATGAATTTGCTTTCAAAGTTTTTGAACAATCTCTCCAGCTCATGAATAAGAACACATACGTACGCTGTTATTTGGGATCAATACAGCTACCAGAATAGAAAGCTACACAAATAACTATTTGCTATTATTTTCATTACAGTGCAAAAACCATTGAGAGTACAACTCCATGGCAGTGGAATACTGCACACCAATAAAGAACATAGGTCCAGCAGATGTCAGAGGAACTAAAAATGTTGTCCTATGATGTGAGAAATACACTCATGTTTAGCACCGTAGATAATACTAGACACATGATACATAAAGCTTGGCCCCCTGCAGACGCACTTACCTGAATTCCCTCCTACTGTCTCTGTATGTTCTCTCCACCAATTAGATTGTAAGCTCCTCGGAGCAGGGACTCCTCTTCTGAAATGTTACTTTTATGTCTGAAGCACTTATTCCCATGATCTGTTATTTGTATTATATGTAATTTATATGATTGTCACGTGTATTACTACTGTGAAGCGCTATGTACACTAATGGCACTATATAAATAAAGACATACATACATAAAGCACATCCTGTAACTTTTAAGTATTCTTAAAATATACATCCAGTTCTTTTCTTTTTTTGATAATCATTAGAAATTTTAAAATAAGCATTTATCACTCACAATTATGTGGGGACAGTGAAATTCAGCCAAAGGGCTATGATTTTGGAGGCTATTTCCGGATTGCAACATCATAGCAATGAAAGGGAAATGTTGCATTAAAAAGCATAAGGAATGGTTAAATGGCTATGTAACCCCTGTGTATGTTCAGCAACAGAACTCTACCCCTGTCATGCTGTGCCCACCACACACTAGACGAGACCCACGGTACTGAGGTGGGAATAGAGTAAACACCACCGACAGCCACGGGAATCTAATCTGGAGTGTGCGTAGTTGCTCGCTCCGGGTCAGGAGCAGGGAGGGTAGAGGAGTAGTGAATACTTGCCGAGTTGAGGGTAATAGAAGTACGGAACGTTGGCGGTACTAGTCGCTGGGGACGGTGCTGGAGAAGGTAGAATAGATGAGGTCGAGAGCCGAGTTCAGGTTGGAGAGTTGCGGAGGGTCGAGGATAGCAAAGGTCGGGGTTCCAGAGAGGCGGTGGTCCAAAGGCAAGCCAAGGTCGGTACACGGGAGATCAAACAAGACAAGGCAGGATATCTAGGAGACAAGAGAGGTAAGCACAGGAACAGGAAGCTTATGCTCAGCCAATGTACCAATGGCACTGCTGAGCCTAAATAGGTAAGACAGCCCAATAGGAGCAAGAGGCGGAACCGGGGCATGTTCGTGCGGAGCCCGTGATAGGATATGGTATGGAAGCCAGGTGAGAGTGCTGAGGCAATCAGTGTCTGTTGCCACGGAGCTTGGGTGCGTGGCGCGCGCGTCACACGCGTGCGCCGTGCACTGGGAGTGTGCACCGTGATCCGGAGGCGGGAACTCCCGCTGTGACCTCAGCCCACATGCGCCCACGCGAGGATGCCATCCGGCGCGAGGAGGAGCCGCGCAAACGCGCGGAAGAAGCGGGAGTGCGCGTGAGACTCAACTCCACCCACCGAGCCAGCCACCTATCCGCACTCCATGAGCCCCGAAGGAATGCGCTCAGTTTTTAAATGGAGCTCCTTTTTATCCAAAGCCGGTCCTCCATAGAGTCCTCCTATTATATGAGCTTAGGAAATCTTTCCATGCCTCCAAATCGTATGGACTCCACTGTCACCCTAATGCAATTATGAGGGTGCTGTACCCCAACCATGGACCTTTCCCATCGGCATCACCTGAGCAGCAAAAACTAGATGACCCAAAAGATATTGTAACTGGTGCAATGTCGTCTTCTTTAGGGATATAAACAGTACAACAAGGATTTCAATACCTCAGCATCTCTCAATGAAGTCTGAACTCCATTGCCATTGAGTCCAATTAAAGAAAACTCAATGTATGAGATGGCCCCTCATTCTTCTCTACCATCAATGGAACACCAAAGAGTTCTCTTTCAACCAGCTAGAGAACAAACCAGATGCCCCTGGGCCAACACAAAATAAGTTGTTGAAGACCTGATCCGCCTGAATCCTTTGATGAACCACTCACTCCAGAAAGGTACTAAAAGTTTAGGCAACCACCTATTCACAAAATACTCACCTTCTAGCTTGCATCCTAAGGCCGCATCCAGGGTGATTGCGTGATCAAATCAAAGTACCTGGATTGGAGCGTCCATACTGCGCACATGCACGCACATGTGAGCACGTGCATGTGAGCATGGGTAGGCGTTGATGCGTGCAGACACAACATTTTTTGTCTTTGTCGCACGATGAGCCAAGCACGTGCACGGTTCAGCTCATGTGATGTCATGGGCACGCTTCACGGCACGCCCGCCCACGCGTGCAACAAGCTGGCCAGGAATCACCCGAGCAACATGAGCGTCTGACGTCAAGGCGAACGAGCACCAGCGCGCTCGCTTTCACCCTGGACGAGGCCTAACAGGTGGAAAGCAGGCGTAGTGCAAACTGAATGTCCGCCTTCCATCAATGCACCCCACCTGCATACATAACTAGCTAGACCTGTCTCATCAAATTATGCATAATTTACTACACACAGCTCCTTGTCATCATTGACTGACTCCTCCAAATACAACAGATGTATCAGCCTGAATGCCCCCCTCTCCTTCTTGGATACTACAAATTAGCCTTGGTAGGGTAAGATCCTAAGATGGACCCACCATCATACCTAAACTGACCTCTTTCTGGATTTTTTTCCTTGCGACCCCTGGCATGACCCTAACCGATGTTAGTTTTGCAGGTTCCTTCCCAGTCCCTTTAAAAAAAAAAACAATCGAGCATGTTGGGGGGGCGTGGCCAACTGCAGAGCCGAGAAGACGTGCAGCTCATGAGCTCCGGGCCCCAAAGCCCCGTAAAGCAGCCTTTCCCCTGCAAACCCACAGGGAATTATACCAGCGGAAGGCGCGGGCGGCGGAGCTATTAAATAAATAATAAAATATTTAAAAAAAAACACCAACCAGCCGGCGGAGAGCAAGTAGGAGCCGGGAGACGCGGTGCAGCAGCCATTTTCCCCAGGGGACGGCCCGGACGCGGCTGAGAGCGGCGCTCCTCCTTGACCCCACAGTGCGTGGGTGGCCGGGTAAGAAGCGGGACGAGAGGCTGTCTGCCGTTAGTCCCCGCGCGGCTGCAAGTGTGCGACTGGAGGTTGGTGGGGCAGAGAGTTGAGAGGAGCGGGGGCGGCCATTTTGACCCGGCACTCTGCAGAAGTGCCTGCGGAGTGTGCGGACTACCCCGGCCCCCTCCACCCCCCTCCCCCCTCCCCACTCCCCAAAAACCACAGACCAGGGACTCCAGGAGATTGGGAAGACCCAGAAGAGACATCCCCTGGGGAAAGAGCACTTTTGCAGAAGTGCACAAAGAGCCCACAGAGGAGAGGGCTTTAACAAATGTACACAGCCCACCCCCCCCCCCCCATAATTAAAGGGGACATGCATGATTTAAAATAAAACCTAATGGGGGGACTTCCGGAGACGTCACCCGGTATGGACGGGTAGAAGAGGAGCTCCATAGACCCGCGCATTAAAAGACGCAAAAACCCACATTTTTCCCCAAAATTGCCGGGTAACACTTACACCCCCGGATAGCTAAAGAACTAGGCGATGTCAAAAACCAAAAAAGCGAGCAATCAGGGAGTTGCCAAATACTTTTCTCCGTCGCAACGGGCCAGGGACAGCACGATGGAGCCTCAAGATGGCGGCGGACCGCATGGCGCCACGGCGCTTTCAGGGAAAAAAACCCAGCCAAAAGATCACACCCCAGCAAGCCCTGATCAACCCATAACCAGGGCATACTTGGAAGAACTCCTGGGGGCTATGGCAACGACGCTCCAATCCTCCTTTCAGACTGAGCTCAGAACCGCAGTGAGCGACATAAGGAAGGAAATCTCAGGGCTGACAGAGAAAACAACTACCCTGGAGAAAAAACTCACTGAGTCTCAACAAAGACAGAGTGAAGCGGAGGAAGAGATAGGCCGTCTAGGAGAAGAGATCACCCTCCTTAAAGAAGCTATGGAGGAGCAAGAAAATCGTGACCGGCGCCAAAACATCCGCGTCCGGAACGTACCGGAGTCGGTCGCACAGGATCAACTCCGACCATACCTCATGGAGCTCTTTAACTTAGTATGCGGGGAGCTGGAGGAGAAAGAGCTCGAAATGGATAGGGCTCATCGTGCCCTAGGACCTAAATCAGACGACCCGAGGCGGCGTAGGGACATTATAATAAAGATGCATAAATACACATCAAAAGAAAAAATAATTGCGGCCTGCCGGGACCTGGGGGAAATAACCTTTCAAAACGAAACTCTCCAAGTCTATAACGACTTGTCAAAGGCAACGAGAGACCGCAGACGTGAATTAAAACCTTTAACCAACCTACTCCGCGAGAAAGGAATCCAATACAGATGGGGATTCCCTTTCAAACTCACAGTTAACAGGAATGGAAAGTTCCTGTCCATGAAATACCCCGTGGACATGGCCCCCTTCGCAAAAGCATTAGGTCTAACTCCACCTCAAACGTGGATAACGACCAATCCTACCGCTGAAAATACATCAGGAGACCCCCCCCGAACATCGGAGAGAATTGCGGCCCAACACCCTAGAGAAAAATGACAACCGCCGCGGCACTCAGAGAAATCCCCCCGGACAGACCCGGAGGGGGAAGAGTGCCCCCACTTACCTTGTTGGTCCAGGGCCGCACTGGAGCGCGGGCTGCGGACCCCCATGGTAATCCGGCGCCAACCTCCACTCCCAATGTGAAGTCACGAGGCGCCTGTTCTCGAGATGGCTCTGAGGAGACTTCGAGGAGGGGGGACGCCTCTGCTCATCGTTAAAATCATCTTACCAGACCAGAACAGCACCAAGAAGTAAGCCGCCAACTTCTAGGATGAGCTGACACAGAACACCGCCTACTCCTGCGATGACTCAGAAGAGGATCCCGTCCGCCGACGGTAAGACCGGGAAACCGACTGACTCAACCCGGAGCAGTAGGATCGCTGATCTTCTAACTCCGGAGCATAAGAGGAATTTAGATCCCGGTTTTGCCCCCACCAGCCTCAATCTCCGGCTTTTCGGTCCCGCTTTAAATATGATCTCCCTCCCCCTCCTTTTGCCGGTTTCTCCGGTCCCGTGGAGCGGGGCTCTGGATTGGGGGGAGGGGGGGGGTCGGTGTCGGCATCCAGCCTTTCCGCCAACGATCCATGGACCCCGTTGCCACAGAGGACTCCCCAGTCTGTGGGACTAGGGGCGGCTAGGATACCAGGAAGACGGACCACCCAGACTGAATCAAAGAACTTAAAATCATAAGTTAATAGTGATGATCCGGAGGTCGTGAGTAGATTAAAATAATATAACTGTTATATCTCAATTAACACCTTGCTTCCCCTCTATCCTTCCCCCCCCCCCCCTGTAACCCAGACACGCAATCGCCCCCCCCCTCCCCCTTCCCCCCTTCCCCATGCATACCCCCCCCTCTTCCACCCCTCCCCCCACACACTCGCATGTCCCACGTGTCCCCCCCCTCTTTTCCCCCCCTCCCCCCCCCCTTTTTCTCCCCCTCCCTCTCCCCCCTATTCCCCCACCCCCCCCTCATCTCCCCTTCTCTTCCACCTCCCCTCCCCACCCTTACTAGCAAACCCACCTAGCACCCTACTTAAGCACAAAAACAATGGGAGAAACATACTAAGAGGAAACGAATATATAAAATAAAGTTGTATTAATCTTATTTAGTCACAAAACGATTCACAATATATCTTTAGCGCAGAGTTACATAATAGCTGTGTTATACAGACATGGGAGATGTCTGAAATGTTTGAACTGCAACCAGGCCCACCTCCTACCCCCTATACCCCCCCCCCTCCCCTCTCTCCCTCCCCTCTTTCCCTCCCCCCCCCCTCCCCTCCCTATACTCCCTGTGTAGAGTTACATAATAGTTATGCTATACAGAAATGCGAAATGCTTGAGCCGCACCTAGGCCCCTCCCCTCCTACCCCTGCTAACAAGCCTACCTAGTACCTCACCTAAACGCAAAGATAAATAAGAGGGAAAAACACTAAGGAGAAAACAAACATACGAAAGAAAGTCGAACTTATCTTGTACGGTCACAGAATTGTATAAAATATGTTTTCGGCGCAGAGTTGTATAAGAGTTATGTTACACAAAAATGTGAAGTGAAATATTTGAAATGTTTTAATTGCACCTAGACCCTCCTCCCCCTCCCCACCCCTCTCCCCTCCCCCCCTTTCCCCTCCCCTCCCCCCCTTTCCCCTCCCCTCCCCCCCTTCCCCCCCTCCCCCCTCCAAACCCTTCCCCTCCCCCCTCTCCCCCCCCTTCCCCCCCTCCCTCCCCCCCTCCCCCCCCCCTCCCCCCCTTCCCCCCTTCCCCCCCTCCCCCCCTTCCCCCCCTCCCTCCCCCCCTTCCCCCCCTCCCTCCCCCCCTCCCCCCATTCCCCCCCCCTCCCCCCATTCCCCCCCCCCTCCCCCCATTCCCCCCCCCCTCCCCTCTTTCCCTCCCCTCTCTCCCTCCCCCCCCCTCCCCTCCCCTCTCTCCCTCCCCCCCCCTCCCCTCCCTATACTCCCTGTGTAGAGTTACATAATAGTTGTGCTATACAGAAATGTGAAATGCTTGGGCCGCACCTAGACCCCCCCCCCTCTTACCCCTGCTAACAAGCCTACCTAGTACCTCACATAAACGCAAAGATAAATAAGAGGGAAAAACACTAAGGGGAAAACAAACATACGAAAGAAAGCCGAACTTATCTTGTATGGTCACAGAATTGTATAAAATATGTTTTCTGCGCAGAGTTGTATAAGAGTTATGTTACACAAAAATGTGAAGTGAAATATTTGAAATGTTTTAATTGCACCTAGACCCTCCTCCCCCTCCCCACCCCTCTCCCCTCCCCCCCTCCCCACCCCCCTCCCCACCCCCTCTCCCCTCCCCCCCCTCTCCCCTCCCCCCCTTCCCCTCCCACCCCCCTTCCCCCCTCTCCCTCCCCCCCTTCCCCTCCCTCCCCCCCTTCCCCCCCCCTCTCCCCTCCCCCCCCTCTCCCCTCCCCCCCCTTCCCCTCCCTCCCCCCCCTTCCCTCCCCCCCCTTCCCCTCCCTCCCCCCCTTCCCCTCCCCCCCTTCCCCCCCCTCCCTCCCTTCCCCCCCCCTCCCTCCCCCCCTTCCCCCCCCCTCCCCCCCCCTCCCTCCCCCCTTCCCCCCCCTCCCTCCCTCCCCCCTTCCCCCCCCTCCCTCCCCCCCTTCCCCCCTCCCTCCCTCTTCCCCCCCCTCCCTCCCCTTCCCCCCCCTCCCTCCCCCCCTTCCCCCCTTCCCCCCTCCCTCCCCCCCCTTCCCCCCCTCCCCCCTCTTCCCCCCCCCCCCTCCCCCCCTTCCCCCCTTCCCCCCTCCCTCCCCCCCCTTCCCCCCCTCCCCCCTCTTCCCCCCCCCCCTTCCCCCCCCTCCCCCCTTCCCCTCCCCCCCTCCCCCCCCTCCCCCCCCCCTCCCCCCCCCCTCCCCCCCTTCCCCCTCCCTCCCCCCCTCCCTCCCCCCCTCCCCCCTCCTCCCCCTCCTCCCCTCCCCCCCCCCTCCCCCTCCTCCTCCCCTCCCCCCCCCTCTCCTCCCCCCCCTCCTCCTCCTCCCCCCTCCCTTCCTCCTTACCCCCTCCTCCCCTCCTCCCCCCCCCTCCCCTCCTCCCCCTATCCCTCCCACCCAAGGGAAGCGAGCATACAAAAGAAAACGGAAATTGTTTAAGTTAGATATTTAAGAGGTTACTCCACTCTCACAACGCATAGTTACAATATGGTTGTCCTTTTGAGATGTGAAATGTTTGAATTACTTGAAATGTTCCTATGCCTTCTTTGCTTCCCCACACACATGGACTGGGGGTCTATACTAAATGGGTTAAGTAAATTCTATAGAGGGTCTGGACTCCTCTGACCTCCAGCGGTTGACGAACCCGGAATCACCCCCAAGGGACCCACCTGGTCCAAATGCCAGCCGTTCTTAAGGCTGGTGAAAATATGTTAAGGCCTTTTGTGGGCCTTGTTACAACCTATCTCTATCTGTTGACCCTGTCCCAGCAGATCTCCGCCCCACCCCCACCTACCCCTTCCCACGCCCCCCTTCCTCAGCTTAAGATATCTATTCTAACCGGAAAAAAAACACACAACCTCTATACCTTCAGAAATTTAAACCAGACTCAGAGTTACTGGATCATGGCCTCTCAAGTGGGAAAGAGAAGGCCTTATGGTATTATCCAAAAAAAAAAAAAGAACCCAAATGGCTAGCCAAGCCACAATTAAATTAACCTCACTCAACGTAAAAGGGCTCCAAAATAACCGAAAAAGGAGAGTAGCACTTCAAGATATGAAAAGATCAGGGGGAGACATCATATTCCTACAGGAGACCCATTTCACATCACAAGACCCCCCAAATTTATTCAAAAAAGTGTTCCCAATGTGTTTTTGCGCATCGTTTACTAGTAAAAAGAGGGGTGTAGCTGTCCTGATCAGACAGGGCACCCCATTTAATCATATCAAAACAACGGCGGACCCAGAGGGTAGATTTCTAGTGGTATATGGCTCCTTAGCGGGCTCAGCAATCGCTCTGGTCAATGTATATGCCCCGAACGAGAATCAAACAGAATTCCTAAAGAAAGTTCTCGAGGGCATAGACCCGGGATATCTGTCATCGATGATAGTGGGAGGAGACCTAAACATGGTCCTTAACCCTACCGAGGACAGATCAACCACAATGGGTCCCCCCCGCACAACCCCCTCCCAGATCATAGGGAAAAGGTTTAGGGGAATCTTAAGCGAGTTCTCACTAGTGGACATATGGAGGGCCCAACATCAGGGCCAGAGAGACTATACTTTTTACTCAGCACCTCACCAGACCTACTCTCGAATAGATCACTTTTTGGCCACAAAAAATGTGGTGGCGGCGACATCCGACTCCAACATAGGACCAATCACATGGTCTGATCATGCCCCGATTACCTTAACCTTGACGACCCCCTTTGAAAAAACAATAAATTACTCATGGAGACTAAATGATTCATTACTCAATCATCCTGAGATAGAAAGAGAGATCAGAGCCGCTATTCGGGACTATTTTTTTTTTAACTCAGGATCCGTCTCCTCACCAGCAATCCTGTGGGAGGCCCATAAGGCAACCATTAGAGGGAAATTCATTTCTATCGCATCCCACAGGAAAAAAGCCCGCCAAAAATTAATAAAGGAGCTTACGGATAATATCAAAATAATAGAACAATCTCATAAAACCAACCCCTCAAAAAAAATATATAAAACATTGACAACAGCCAGAGTAAAACTTAGACAAATCCAGCTGGAGGATGTTGAGAAGGCCCTCAAATGGACTAATCAACAATATTATGACAAGGGGAACAAGGCAGACAGACTTTTGGCGACTAAATTAAGAGGGGTACATAAACGGTCCCAAATCACGGCAATCAAGAGTAGGTCTGGTGAAATACAACATAGTGATAGCAAAATAGCAGCTGAATTTACAAAATTTTACACCGAACTGTATAATCTAAGATCAAAAAATGGCCGGCCTGAATCAATAGCATCCGAATTAATAGCGCAATATTTAGATAAATGTAAGCTCCCCACACTAACGGAGGAGGAAAACACAGTCCTCAACGCTGAGATCTCAAAAGAGGAACTGGAAGAGGCGGTCAAAGCACTAAAAATTACTAAGTCTCCTGGCCCCGACGGGTTCACTAATGTCTACTATAAGAGATTCTTGCCAGTACTATCCACGCATCTTCTAAAGATATTTAACGATTTCATGGAAGGAAATCAAATCCCCACGTCAATGTCCCTGGCCACCCTGGCCATTATACATAAAGAAGGCAGGGACCCGATGCAATGTGGAAGCTATCGTCCAATCTCCCTGCTCAATTGTGATCTCAAGCTATATAGCAAAATACTCGCAAATAGATTAAACCCCATCTTACCGAGATTAATAGATAGTGATCAAGTAGGATTCGTAGCAGGCAGACAGGCCTCGGACAATACTCGGAAGATAATAGACATTATCGAACATGTCCATCTCACAGAGACCAAAGCACTACTCCTAAGCCTAGATGCAGAGAAGGCGTTCGATAGAATAGACTGGCTATTCATGGACCAAGTTATGTGTAAATTCGGATTCAAAGACGCATACCTAGAAGGAGTCCGTAGATTATATCAAAACCCGTCTGCAACAGTAAAACTACCAGGGGGCAGTAACCAGAGATTTGAGATCACTAATGGAACTCGACAGGGATGCCCCCTATCTCCTCTCCTCTTTGCATTAACCATAGAACCCCTAGCATCTGCAATTAGAGCCAATAGAGACATCAAAGGAATAGAAATTGGACACAGGCAGCACAAAATATCGCTATTCGCAGATGATGTCATCCTAACCCTTACACAACCCCAAACATCCCTACCTAACCTCCAAAAAGAGCTCCGGGACTTTGGAGATATTTCAGGTTATAAAATCAATAATGACAAATCGGAAGCACTAAATTTAAGCCTGTCAGAGCCAGAGGTGAAACTCCTCAAACTAAACTTTAACTATCATTGGAGCTCCTCGAGTATCAAATATTTGGGAGTAAAGATAACGAGGAACTACCAATCCCTATATCAACAAAATTATCCGACTCTGTTCCGGAAAATCAAACAAGATCTAGAGAAATGGGGAGGATATCAGATATCATGGATCGGGAGGATGATATCAGTTAAAATGAACATACTCCCTAGATTATTATATTATTTTCAGACTCTCCCGGTCCACATCCCTGGCTCAGAATTAAAGAACATTCAAAAACTAATCTTCCACTTTATTTGGCAGGGTAAGAAACCCAGAATCACCAGGACAGTTCTTTTGGCATCAAGGGGGAGAGGAGGACTTGGTGTTCCAGACATCACAAAATACTACCAAGCCGCCCAATTGCGACAGGTAGTAGTTTGGAATGCCAACCCAAACCAATACTGTTGGCTAGATATAGAATCATACTATGCCGGGACGCCTTCACTGCCGGCTTGCCTTTGGTCCCTGAGCAGGGAAGACATGCAGAACAGTAAATTTAAGTTAGGCCCAATGAGACACACATGGGAGATTTGGACAAAATGCAAATTTAAATTTAAGCTCACCACACCTCAATCCCAACTCATACCAATTTATAAAAATCCGAAATTCCCCCCTGGCTGTGAGCCCAGACAATGGGACCAATTTAAAACAAAAAATATTAGAGCGGTTGCTGACCTCCTGAGCTTTGAGGAGTTCCTGAGTTATCAACACCTAAAAACCAAATATGAAATAGCAAGATTGGATGTCTTCAAGTATCTACAAATTCGGCATTTTATTCAAACTTTATCCCCAACGTTGAAATTTCCCCCTCTCACCAGTTTCGAGCGGCTCTGTAGAGAAACAGGCCACCAGAAAGGTCTTATAACACAAATCTACGGTGAATTGGAAAGGGCCATAGAAGCCCCTACACATGACTATATGCTGCATTGGGCAGCAGAATTGGAAATAGTTATAGACCGAGAGGATTGGGAAAGAATTTGGGAAAATGCCTCAGGAACTTCCATATGTACCACAATCAAAGAAAACATATATAAAATACTGTTTCGCTGGTATCTTACCCCAGTTAGAATAAATCAAATTTACCCCCAGGCGTCCGATTTATGCTGGAGAGGTTGCGGTCAGAAGGGGGACATGGCCCATATTTGGTGGACATGTCCGGAAATTCAAAAATATTGGGGAACAATACAAAAATTAATAGAGGAGGTCACAGACCTCAAAATCCCTATTGACCCGTTGACCTACCTGTTGGCCAGGCCCTTAGAAAATTTGGACCGACCAACAAGTAAATTAATCTCCTTCATTCTTACAGCGGCTAGATGTGCGGTGGCAGCCGCCTGGAAGAAGGTGTCTCCCCCCTCAAAACAAACGGTAAAAAATAGGGTGCAAGAGGTGATGAATATGGAGAAACTATCTGCCTTCTTGAAAAGATCCACTGACTCCTTTAACAAAATATGGGATCCGTGGCTATCCCATATGGCACCTCTACGCCACTAATCCACATATGGGAGAAAAAAAAAAAAAAAAGAGAGAGAGAGAAAGGAAAATCAGGTCAGGGGCACCAATGAAAATAGACTGAGGATACGGGAAGCAATGGGTATCTCCCCCCCCCCCACCCACCCTCCCCTTCCTATTCCCACTCTTACTCTCTGTTTCCATACTCGCGCTCCCCACATAGCCCCTGGAGGGTCAGGGGAGCGGTGAGCTTTCCTCTTTTATTTCCGGTTTCTCTAACCAACAAAAGGAGAAAATCTGTATTAGGCTGTATTATCGTTTGTTTCATGCATACTGTGAATTATCTAAATGCCTAATAAAAAATTTTGAAAAAAAAAAAAAAAAAAAAAAACAATCCAGAACCCACACTAAAACCCCTCTCCCAAATCCTGCACCACTTTACTATTGGATTAGCAGTCTAGCCAGGCCACCATTCTATCAGGGTTCGGTATTGCGGCCGTTCCCCTTCGGCACCAACACATTCCTGAACTTCTTGCCTCTACCAGAATGGCTGTCATCTGAGGTTGCTTTGCCTCCTCCAACATGGAAGAACTCAGGAAGTGACCACACTCCGCTCTCACCCAAGATGGCTGAAGTGGCTTCACTCTGCTTTTAACCTGTATGGATGTTGTAATTGGCTGCACCCATTCCTGGCCTTTATAAGGAATCCATTTCCATGCAGCTAGTGCCCTAGCAAGGTATTTTTCCTTTGCGCTCCAGGATTCAGTCTGATATCCTGTTACACTTTGCCTTTGCTGAACCTCTGCCTGTACTTGGACTCCATTTGCCTCTCCCTGTCCTGTTCTTGGAATGTGACATTGATTGAGCTGCTGCACCTTGCCCTGAACCTGGCTTGTCACCATGATATTCTCCTCGTTCAGGACTCTGAAGGTCCTAAGGTTTGTCATCAGTATCCATATCCTGCCTCAGCCCTGCCGGTTGGCCTCTTGGTTAGAGATGAGCACCGCCACACATCCTTGCGATGCTCACCATCGTCATCGCCTTTTACTGCAGCATCGCTCGCTGACTTACTCCCTCCAAATTTCCCTTTTCAGAAACACTTGGTAATAATAATGCTGACTGTTGCAGCTGTTACCGATTTTGCACTACCGCTCGTTAAATCCCCAACATTGCCCTTTCCTATAAACAGTCAGTGGTCCGGGTACTCAACTGCAAGCTTCTAAGGGGTCATTAACTCCAGCCAAAGATCCATATCTTTGGTATCCCAAGATAATTCTTCCAAACGTGTTGTGGTGAGGTCACCACACTGCGACGCGAGATTGTGATGACGATACCCGGAAAGTGCCATCACCAGATCCACCACGAGGACGCTAACCCTAAGATAAGCTGTGCATTAATAACTGTCATGGATTCAGTCTCCCCTTTGACTTTTCCATCTGGGACTGTAAACTTGTGGGTTTCTGAATTATTTCAGGTTTTCACTTCTTGTGGGGATGTGTGTATTTGAAGAGTGGATGTACAGATCTATGTGATCTCCCCTCTTCATTTTTATTGTAAAGTGTTACTTGTGATATTTATAAACCTTATTTTGTATTGCAATTGATTTTGCTTTCAGCTTTTCCCCAATCACACTCGCAAGAATGGCGATGCCCCGAAGCCAGAAAGAACTAGGGAATAGACTCTTTTGTACATCCTCTTTCCTCGCCTCTCCTTTCTTGCCTGTCCTATCCAATGCTTCATTATAACACGGAAGAAGTGATACGATTTTAACAAAATCATCTTTCCATATTTTGTCCTAAACCTCTGTGGAAAGATGCTTGCCAAATGGGCTAGCCACAAACGTGTCTGCATCCTTACCACCTTTTTACCTGCCGGATCAACACTGACCAAACCCCTAGACCCTCCAGCTACTAGAAACCCTTCTTTTGTCAAAGTAGGGTCATCTGTCTCACATTTTAATTTGGTCTGTAACTGTCACATACGCCTATAATATATATTATCTCTAACTGTGTATCAATGTCTTGTATATAATGTATACCCTGTTCACTTATTTAACTGTATTTGTAACCATGTATTATTTGTCATCTTAACTCTATGCCCAGGATATACTTGAAAACGAGAGGTAATTCTCAATGTACTACTTCTTGGTAAAACGTTTTATAAATAAAATTAAAATAAAAATAAAATCTGTCTCTGGCAAAACAACTGCCCCTTCCCATGTCGCCGAAACCCCACCAGACGAATCTCTTGTTCCCCATGGCTCTGGCACAGCTAATCAGAGACACCACATCTGCCACGTTACCTCCTTGCAGAAGACACTCCGACCAGGGACCTAATACTTCCACATGAATGAGACTCCAGACCCACCATAAATTCCCTTAAAAATACCTAGAAAGCACTCACCACATTAATTTCCTCCACATTACCACCTTCCTCCCCAGGGTTACCTGCCACCAGCTGACTGCTGCTCCAGCTTCCCCGTGCCAGCTACTCCATGCTGCTGCTCTGTAGGTGAAATCTGTGTCGCACCTGCCATCAAGCCTCCAGCTGCATCCACTTCAAAAGCCTCTACTTCCGACCTTGTCCACCACACATCACTGCCCCCCCCCCTCAATGGATACTTCAGGGTGCCACTAGTCACCTCTGCACTCCCTCCACTTTGTTTGGAGCTGCCCCCACTGCCTTCTAGAGACCTCTGTCTTCCCACAGTTGCAGCTCCCCCACCCAAGGGCTACCACCCCCCTGTCCCTCTCTTCCTAATCTTGTGCTTGAAGTATCTTCAGAGGGCCTGGACAAGGCCCTCCTCTTTCCCAAAGCCTTCTCTCCTGCCTTATAGTGCTCCTTAGCCCCTTCTTCCTCCTCCCTTGGGAAGAGTTCCCCCTTGGGCTCAGCCAATCAAGAAGCCGAGACGTCTGCACCCCAGGTGCCCCAGCCCTGCTGCTTCCTGCTCTCTAACCAGGTGGCCCAGCATGGGAATCAGTCTCATGGACTGTTAACACACCCCCTGCCCCCACAGGTGCACCAGCACCTCTTTGCAAGGAGGCTCTCCATGCCACATGAGAAACGTGTGGATTCGCCGGTTCCAGACTCTTTCTGGTCTCCAGCTCCCTCGAGCACCTCCTACACATGCTCATGGAACCAAGCTGCCCTGTAACTTCTTGCCACCTTGTTGAACCTCCTGAGGTGTTCCTCAACTTTTTGGGGCCCTGTCATGATTCAGCTAGGCACAGTGTAAAGAAACAGATTTTCCCAGCCTCCGAGCATGCGACTGATCTCCCAGGTCACTCCCTTCCCCCTATATGGCCTTCACAGTCACCTTCCCTGCCCTTCTCCAACCAAGTTTACCCATTCATGTCACCTAACGGCTGAAGGGAGCTCAGTACTGTGGTCATGCTTCTCTCTGTCTCCTCTCCTTTATGTCCCAGCAGGGTCATATTGGGCTTGTATTAAACATCTGGTGCCCATTTGGTCATTTACTGCTGCAAGCACAACCTTGTATGCTGCTTGTCAATTTGGCCCATTTATCTACTGCTGCGACCAGCTTTAATCTAAAGCATACCCGTCTTGTCCCGCGGCTTGGCACCGAACTTGGCCGAGCGCCAGCCGCATCTTGCCGCATATTCCCCGCATCCTTCCCCTCCTTCCCCGACCTCTGGCTCCGCTCTGCCCCTCTTCTCCGGGTCCCCCGGGGTCCCCCTCTGCTCCCACATCCTCCCTTAACCCACCACCACCTTCGGGTGAACCCTGGGCATGCGCGCCACGCGCGCACGCTCCCTGGCACGCGTGACCGTGCATCAGTGACGAGCAGCACGCGGCGGGACCCAGCCACGTCTGGACACGGATTGCGGTGGCGGCCGCGGTAGACTTAGCTCGGCCGCCACTGTATATGTAACAGTGTTTCCCCCACCTTCTGGGAGAGTCTGCCATTACTGGTCGTGTGGTGCATGATACCTGCTGGTAACAGGAGGACTGAGCTGTCGCTGATGGTAGTGGGGACACAGGATCTAGTTTCTGGGGTACATTACCACGTGGTTCTCTAGCAGTGCAGCGCCTCCATCTGATGTAGGCTCAAGATAGGTGAAGATGAACTCCTACAATAGAACTATCACCTCTCCCCCCCATTAAGATCACACACTAGGCAGGAGTATAGCAACAGGAACAGTTTATTCTCTCATTCTGTGCAGCACAGTACATGGCAGGATTCTGCTCAATGCAGCTACTGTCAGCTACTCACTGAAGGATGGTCCCTGGACTTTCACTACAGGCCAAGGGCACCCGCAGCAGTCCCAGCTCTTCCCTGCCCCTCTAGCAGGTGCAGAGGTATGTGTCAGGGTTCTGCTCGCCACAAACCAGGACCGGACCGCGAGGCTGAGGTGGGGTTGTAAAAGCACCGACCTGAGACCGCGCAGGCTGATCCGGATTGCGCAGTTCGTAGTCAGATGTCGCAGGATCAGGATTGGAGAAGACAGCGTTGTCGTTGTAGAAGCCAGGGTCAGGACAGGAGACATCGGGATAAACATTGTTCAGGCAAGAGTTCGGCAACAGGTAGTCAGGAGAGCCCCGCTTCAGCTTAGGAGCGCGGGGTTGGCCTCTGCGCGAGCGACGACCATGGCCCATGGTACTGGTCACAGGAGATGGTAGGCAGACCAGAGTAGCACACCGCTTTGCTGCACGGGTGCACCAGTGCTACAGCGCAAAAGTCCTGAGCGGGCTAGGGAATCCTCTGTCTCAGCGCAGGAACCAGGACACGGCCTCTCTAGATTATGGAAAGAGTAGGCCCCAGGAACCAGGAAGCTGAAGATACACAGGGAAACCTCCGCTTCAGTGCAGGAATCCAGGAGACTGAAGAACGCAGGGACGAAACATCCGCTTCAGTGCAGGAATCCAGGAGGCTGAGGGACGCAGGGACGAAAACCTCTGCTTCAGCACAGGAGAACAGGAGTGGACCGCTGCGTGAATATAGCAGCCGGTCACAGGAAACAAGGAGCTGAAGTGAACAAGAAGAGTACTCAGCTACAACACAGGAGACTGGAGCAGACCGCTGCGTGAATATAGCAGCCGGCCTTAGGAAACCTGGAGCTGCAGACAACAAGGAGAATACTCCGCTTCAGCATGAGAGACAGGAACAAGCGAGGGCTTGTGGCAGAACAGATAGTGACATCCAGGAAGGACTATGCTCGGCAGGGAGCATTATGGGAAGACAATACTTAAAGGCCAGTGGGCCAATCCCCGGAGGGGGGTGTGAAGGTACTGCTCCAATGAATGAATGCAAGTCTAGGTTGCAGTGATAGGCTGCACAGCTGCAGTAGATACCAGAGGGAGTGTGTATAGCTTTGGTGAGTGAATCCAGGCTGCAGCAAACATCAGGAGAGGTCCTCCAGGACTGCACCTGTCTGCAAGGTAAGGCAACCAGTAAACTGCGCAGTGGATTCCTTACAGTATGGTACACACTCACTCTCCCCTGAGGGGAAGAGGACCAGAGAAGGCCCAATAGTCAGGCTCTTGGCTGTGTGACCTGCCTCTCTCAAGTAGGTAGAGGCATTGCTAAATTTAGGGCGCACTGCCCTTAAGTACAGCTAGGAGGAGGGCACCAGGTCTGTGCCATGATTGGACATGCTCAGGCCGGATGTCACCGCCTCCCACTGTCACGCAAGTGCAGCTCCACTGAGTGTGGAAAACCCATATTGACTACTGTCAGCTTGATTCTAGCAGGACTTATTGTCAGGAGAAGGGTGGATTAGTAGCCATAGATGGCATGCTAAACATATATTAATAATTTGATTGCAGGGCCTTTGGAGTATGGATTTATACCTTTAATATTTACAGTGCTGCATCCCCATATTGTTACACAATATGTCATTGAAAATTATACAAGACACTGCTTGAATATTAATATTTATTTTATTATTTATTTTGCCTATGCCAGCATATTCTGAAGTGCTATACCAATGAGCATGATAGGTAAAATAACAATAAAACATACAAAATATTGCTTTACTTACTACATTAAACTACACTAATACAAACTAATAAAATAGGTAGATGTCCAACCATATAGTACAGTATATGTGTTAATTGGATTAACAATTTATGTCATAGGACAAGCTTACAAGAGTTCTCTCTTCCTCTGGTCAGCAATACTGATTAACAAAGGAATCTATGGCTAAAACTGGGGTTTTAGCTTGTTTTAGAAAGGGAACCATGTTTAAAATGATTTTGAAGCAAAAAGTGGCACTGTGTGCTCATTTGCATGTCATTTCCCAGAATCCCTTGCTGCAGTGGAAGTGCTGTGTGCTGGGTGATAATGGTGAAAGGTGGGGTTGCAGACCTGCCTAAGACTGGGTCCCTGGTGACAGGCGCGCTGAGGCTGAGGGAAAGCGGGTGCTTTCCCTGGCCTTGGTTAGCACGCCGTCCGGGGGCATGTCGGGGGGCGGGCCAGTGACATCACGGAGCTGGTTCGTCCTCATTGGGCGAACCGCTCACGTGACCGGCCCTGCGCTCCCGTGAGCGCGCAAATTTAAAATTTTCCTAAGACCTACGCTTACGCACGCTTGCGGAAGCGTGGGCGAGCCCCTACTAAAGCCGCTCTCATTGCGACTGCAGGGGCTCGCTGGTAAGTGAGAGCGCGCCTTTATGCGCTGACCATGCCCGAGGCCTAAGACATGCAAATGAGCATAAAATTATATTTCCATTTGCTATATATACATATGTATATATGTATATATATTTCCATTTGCTATATATATATATATATATATATATATATATTATATATACATATATATATAATGTGTGTGTGTGTGTTTTGTTTTATATATATGTGTGTGTGTGTGTGTGTGTGTGTGTGTGTGTGTGTGTGTGTGTGTGTGTGTGTGTGTATATATATATATATATATATATATCCTATTACATTACTATATAATTATATTACTCCTATTACAGCAACACTAACACAAACAAGTAA
Organism: Ascaphus truei; assembly: GCF_040206685.1. Classification (NCBI taxonomy): domain Eukaryota; kingdom Metazoa; phylum Chordata; class Amphibia; order Anura; family Ascaphidae; genus Ascaphus; species Ascaphus truei. Next base: position 54,524,430 of record NC_134489.1, on the reverse strand, counting down.
AATACAGTAGGCATTCCTATAGCAATAGTTTTAAAGTAGTTAAGTGTATGTATAGGCACTTGAATACAAAGAAAAGTCCATTATGATGGGACATTGAGACCATCCACTGAACTAACACTTGCAATCATGGAATATCAATTGTCAATTTGTATATGCTACTAAAACAAAACAAAAAGATTGAGGAAGAGAGAAACTATTTCTGATTCGGTTGTTTACCATCAATCAGACCTCTGCTTGGCAGGGACTGGATGACTTTAAGCCTGTACAAGCAGAAAAGGGGCAGGAAAAGAAGTGGAGGCAGCATTCTTCCTATTTAAAGCTGCAACACTTCAAAAAAATTCTTGTTTGCAGACTTTGTCTTGGAGCTGAAAGGGGAGAGGCACACACTGGTGGCTTAATGGTGCTTAAAAGACCTTAACTTTTTTTCCATCCCACAAGAAGGACAACCACATGTCTAACAATTAGACATGATGCTTTTGATACAGAAAAGGAATTTCATAGTGCTCACAGTTTTATTAGGGCAGTTTATAGCAATACAGGCTCAAGATGAAGATAGTGGTAAGTGAAACCTCTCAATCTCACCCCAGCCTGTTGTGTTGTATTTGTCTTGTAGTTTGATACAGAATTTGCACTGACTTTTAGTAGGAAGTGTTGAATTGCTCATTGTCGGAGATCACAGAACAATAGACCGGTTCTGTTAACGTCACATACTCTGCAGTCCTGTCCTATAGTTCCTCTGTGTGACAATTCCCACTGAATATATAGCTATGCAAAAGCCAAGATTGCAGTGACCTAAATCTCTTATACAATAGGTTAAGTTATTGCCATAGGTTACTTGGTAAAGAGAACAAGAAATAGATTATACAGTATATTGGGATGTAGTGTAATACACTGAGAGTTGCTCTTGCTGCAGACTTTACTGTGGTTTTTGCTTCCAACTAGGGTGGAGTCGTTTTATATATCTTCGGGCTTTTTCTTTTGTTGAAGAAAAAAAAAATCTCCTGTTCTCCTTTTTTTTTTTTTTTTTTTTCTTTCTTAGTTTCAATCTACTTCACATTTTACTTTTACTTGTTTTTTTCGAACAAATCATATTCTAGTTTTTCTCTTTTCTTCTTTTTATCTCACAATTGTTCACTCTTTTGTTCTCTATTCACTGGTTATCCCTAACATGTTTAGGGATACACTTTATATACCTGTATGTTTCTGCCTCTTTTCTTATACCCTTTCTTTTATACTTTATTCATTACATTTTCTCTGTTCATGTCATGGTGTCTTCCTGGGCTTTTATATTTTGACACTGCATTTAAGGACTTGTAGACTTTATTAGGACATATAGTGACAGTGGAGCTTGACTGATCCCAGAACTCCCTGTTCTCCCTTTGGGATTTTCCCAGTCTTGCCCCCTGAGACCTGCTTAACAAAACAAAGATAGTTATATACACTTTACAGCAGTTCACACCAAGGGATGTTTACACACTTGGTAGAGAAAAAAAATCAGTAATAGATCTGCTTACAGTAGATATATGGCCATTTATATACTGCTTCGACGGATGGGTTGAAAAATACTTTGTACATAAATATGTTAATGGTTGTGTGCAAATTGTATCCATTGTTTGTTTGTTTGAACTGTGCCAATTATTTATATCCTATATATCTCTATCTACATATAAAAAAATTTTCCATGTGTATTTAAATCGTTATATATGTAAAACACACACCCAAAAGAGAGAGAGAGAGAGAGAGAGAGAGAGAGAGTGTGTGTGTGTGTGTGTGTGTGTGTGTGTGTGTGTGTGTGTGTGTGTGTGTGTGTGTGTGTGTGTGTGTGTGTGTGTGTGTGTGTGTGTGTGTGTGTGTGTGTGTGTGTGTGTGTGTGTGTGTGTTTCTGATACTTCTATTTTATGTACTCCAGATGCCATCCCGGATTTAATTTTATGACCATATACATGATGCTGAGCCAGTAGTAGACATTTGGACTGTTCATTACAAATTCTTCCCACCAGTTTCTCTTGTACTGCCCAAAACATCAGTAGCAAAAAAGGTTCTGAGTGCTTTGTAATGTTTAGCATAAAGGAGGCAGTGGAGTATTCAAATTATTATAACTCTAGACTTAGTCAGGGGTCATTAATTGTAGAATAGGCGGAGTCATTTATTGTATGTGCCAGTGACCTTGGTTATTTGGCCAACTTTAATTTTGTTAACCCATTCAGCGGGGCCTGTTGCTACTATGTGTGTGTGTGTGTGTGTGTGTGTGTATATATGGATTTTTTATTTCCTTATATACATATAATTTAGGAAAAGCATATTCCAAAATAGTTTTAACTCTTAATTGTATTGAACATTTGGTGTTACTGGAATACAATGTTTCAGTTATAGTAACCTATTGAATTAATATGTTGGTGTTGAATGTAACATTACTGGTTTCTATTAGTACTTTATGATTATCATATTTCAAATTCTGGGATTATATTTTTCTGTGTTTCCTAAATGCTTCTATTGATGTAATACAACACATAGTTATTATGTATGTTATTGCATCACAACTCTCAGTAAAACTTATTATGCACAGTTGCTGTCTCTATTTATTAAGATACTACATACTCAGTTTTTGTGGAGCTTTTATCCCTTGAGAAATGGATATTTAATGTTTTAACTTAATCCTTTCCATATGTGGGAACATAATTATTAACAAATGTACTGCATACATTGAGAAGATCCTACATCCATATTGTTGGTTTTGTGCATTAGGCTGCGATTAATAGTAAGGGCTACAGCGACGTCACCACTGTAATAGCGATTACTGCTTATAGTGCAGGAGACAAGAGGGTGACCGGGGGCGTGGCCTTGAGCGGTTCAACCTCATTGGCTGATCTGCTTGCGTCTCCCGCTGACGTCACGTGCCATATCACTGAAGAAATCAAAATCCTTTTGATTTAAAGCGACTGCGTGACTTCAGCCGTCGCGGTCGCGCACACTATGGGCACCCTCCACAGACTGCATGCACTTGCTACTTGCGCTGCGCAACGTCGCAGTTGCCGTAGCCCTAACTATAAACGCAGCCCCAGCTTATTCACTACAGTTTGTTTAATAATAATCTGATAGACCCCTAGTGGTGAATAAGTATTTTATTTTAGTTGTGTTTCATTATCACTATACATTGAGTTCATAAACTATTTATACCAGAATTTTCAATGCAGTTGGTTCAATTGTCTATTGTATTCACTATGTAGGCCTATAGAATGTAGAACGGTTGAAGCTCCATTGAAGTTCATGAGAACACTGGTCTTTCAAATTAGACTGGCTTTCCGTATGTGACACTTTTGGGTTGAGTGGGCGTTTGGTAGATGTCTATTTCAGATAAAATTATGTCATTTTGCTGTACATTTTTAACATTTAAAAGGTGCATGTCTTAAAGCAGAAACTTCCTCAGTTGCACAACTATTTAAGGAGTCAAAATCAGGGGACATGGAGATTCCTCTTTTTCTGCACAGAAGTCAACCTCAAAATACCAACATTATTGAGATTTTGGTGTTTTCGACCAAAAAATTTAATTTGAATGAAAAAGTAGCCCATCAATGTCTCATAGACACTCTTGGTGGTATAAGTCAGTGAGGCTGACTCAACATCATTGAGACTCACTATAAATCAATGAGACCGTTTTTGGAAGAACTTTATTTTTAAAATGGCCGCTGGTCAGCTTCCTGTCTTCGTAATTGTATAAGTAGAGATGTCCTTCTAGGTCAAGTCTACTGACTGGCTAACCAGCTTCTTCTTATCTGTGGCCATTCAAAATTGCCAAGATGGATTCCACTGATCATTTATAGTAGTCTAACTTTAGGAGACCCAGACATTTTGAAATTGCTGCTATAAAGTTAAAGTACATACAGCTTAATAGTTACTTCTTCCCTGAAAATGGGCATGCTGCTATGGATTGATTCTACCGTTTTCTATGCATATTTAAATCTTAATATAAATAACTAGAACTATAAATTGCTCGCCCTAAACAATGAAAGAGTCTGTTCTAAGAGATTACTTGTTGTCTAGATGGAGTTGGGGAGTATTGGGATGGAAAGTAGAAGCAATCACCACACCTCTACTTTGTTACTCCCCAGGTACTGAGAAACTTACCTTTTATGTGCGGGTGAAATTTAAACATAAGATGGCCCCCACGGTCTTCCAAAATCAAGTTGTGATGTCATGCCTCAATGACATCACAGCTTCCTATTGGCCTATAGAATTTAGCAGCTATCTTCATTTTCCAAAAGGGAATCGCCAAATAAAAAGGTGAATTTCTCTGGAACTAGGTGGTCCCCAGAGCCAAGAATAGTGCTGTACAGTGCCGGAAGACCTGTACAGTTCCGATTCAGAAAAAACTAAAACCATTCAGGGTAATTGCTGCTTTATACACAAACAATGATTCTCAATCTTGTTATCTTTCTCTTGATTGGCATATTTCTTATTAATTGATGCCAGAACTCCCCAATCTCACTCTCAACTAACAGGCCAATAAACTAAGCATGCTGCTTAATTATAATTATGGATGTTAATTGGTTAATTGGATGTTTAATTAGAGAAGACTTGAAAATGGGAACTGCAGGTTGGAGCATGAGAAAGTACTAGTCTTTGTGGCTAGATTTTAACTCTTTGCTTTCAAATGTGTTACAAGAATTCAAAGATTAACCCCTTAGCTGCCAGAGTGGCCAGCAACATATAGCTGCAACCTGAGTCTAGAGACCTCTGTGTGTTGTAGGCCCCACTGGCAGCAAAAGGGTTAGAAAAGTTAGACAACCAATAATAAGATACATTTGGTTTTGCTTCCTGTTTTGATATTATGGATTTATAAATGTTCTAGCACAGGGGTTTCAAACTCGCTTCCTATGAGTGGCGTGATTAGATTTCACTGTACTTCATTCAGGTCACACGTGCCATACATTTTCAAAGATGCTCAGGGAGCAAGAAACTAACATTGTATGTGATCAACAAAAATACTGTAGGCTTCTGGGGGAATTTGTGCTTTAATCTAACTAAAGATGGAAGTGTTATGGTACTGTGCGATGTGAAATACTTCTATTTAGATGTTAAAGTAGCAGTTACGCCTACTTTTTGACCCCATGTTTTACATGTATAGAAAGCAGGGGGACTCTGTAGTTCATCTGCGTTAATTTCAGCCCCGGGACCCCCCCTACTTCCAAAAATACATGCTGGTACTGTCCCCTCCAGGGGAAACAAAATGGAGGTTTACATTTTCTGCATCATATTTTCCTCACCACTGTTAGGGAAGGTGATGTAATCATTTCTATAAAGGATATCCCGTAGCACTTTAGGCTGGGGCAGTATGACAGGGTGGGACAGGCCCCTACAGGGCTCAAGAGGAGTTCAATGTGTTAGGTGATTGTAGGAGAAGAGGAGGAGTAGTATCAGGGGGGGGCTATAGTTTGGGGGAAAGGACCACTTGCCTCGTGGCTCAGGACCTACGCTCATCTTTTTTGTTATCATTATTGTTGTGTTACTTGTATTGTGTATGTTATATTTTTAATACTGTAAGAAAAGAATAGTGAATACACAAAAAATCTAAAAAAGTAAACAAAAACCTTCATAGTAGAAGGAACAATGATGTGGAAAGTGGAATTGTCTTTATTTTCTGTAACAACTGGGTGGGGCTGTTATTGATGGTACAAACTGGGCCATAAGTGTCAGACTTGGGCATATCGCCCAGTTAGTAATTGGTGTTTGGCCTGCTCTGGCCCGCTGGTGTTAGTGAGCAAACTTCTTGATGGGTGACGCTTTATGGGTGCTATGTGTGACGGTGCTCGTCTCGAATCAGGAAGACAGAACTTCAAGGCTGAGGTACTGGAGGAATACAGAATAATCGACCAGAGTCTACAGACAGTCCTGTTAGAGTATCCTTAGTCGGTAAGTGAGGTCGGGGTCACGGTCCGGGGTCAGCAACAGAGATTCCAAATAGGCGAAAGGGTAATGCGTGACAGCGAAGTTCAATCGGAGCTGCAGCAAACAGAACTTTGCTCGGCGACTCCCACTGGATACTGCAGCCTTAAGTAGCAGGCTGCCAGTAACCAAAATAGCCGAACTGGGAGAAAGGGCTGGAAAACCCAAACTGCAACACAGCCCGGCACGGATTGGGCAGAATCCTTACACTATGTAGGTTTGACCGCATGTGTGCGTCATGAGCCACAACGCTGGGGGTTCGTTACATGGTACAGCTCAGTCTGGGTCGAGTTATAAATGGTGTTGTATTATTAATAAAAGCTATGACCTTATTCGGTCAGTACGTTGTCAGCTATCTTTGTTCAGCAGTAAGGGCCTATCGGGCCTACCCTAGTCATGGAACTAGGGTATTAACAAGTATATTAAAATACTGTTAAAGCCTAAAGATGAAAGCATGTGCAGTACTTTAAGAAGGTAAGAATTAAATATATAAATAAAAACATATATAAAAGTCTCTGGGATTATTCATCAGAAGGTGGCAACCCTGTCTGTAGTACATATTCTACTCAGAGGTTCCATAATAACCAGCCCTATAGTAGTTTCCATCACCAGTTGTGCTTGCTAAGAGTAGACTCTGAAAGTGTATTCTAGTCACTTTCTGTGACAAATGGCTCATTTAAATATGATTATCAATGATTTTCTTTACAGAAGCAGTTGAATAGAACTGCACCAAAGTATCAAAGGAAACATAATTGCTTTCAATGAGATTCCTTTTCTTTAATAAATCTAGTGCTGTTTTTTGCACTGGTTTTGCAGCTGGGAAATTTAGTAAATAGACCCAAATGTTCATGGATATGAACCACAATGAAATAGTTCAGACCGGTAAACAATGAATTAAGCAGTAGATATGGACATTGATTATTAGCTCATTTGATTCCTAACAAACATTAATATTATTAGGTAAGAAGACGTTTTATCAATTTAATCCATTCTTTGCTGGCAGAGACATTTGTATCGTTTTTGTGGATCAACAAAATAAAACAATAGAAACAACGTGTTGAAAGGTGGAACTTGGTGAACATGGAGAAACAAAAGATGCCTCATCAGGATAAAATGCAATCACAAAGGATTCTGGGAGGGCAGTAGATGAACTGGAATCTGGTTGATTGCTATATGACAACACTAAACATTATAACCTATAAAATTCATCAGTAAAAGCTGCTTTGTAATTGATTTAAAATCTTAATTACTAGCGTGGCTTGTAGCCGTTGGAGATCTTTCTATATCACTTGGATCTGAATTTACCTGCACAATATAAACTCAAAATATGTAAAGTTACTATGGGAAATTAGTTGGCTGGATTGGTTCTATGTGAACATCTGTTCATCTGATGCTCCACTTGAACATACTTCAATCTAAAGTGGTACAGTACTCGCTGTGCTACAGATACTGCATATAAATGCCAAGCCTGGAATGCATTAGAAAATCGAGCTAAATTCCATTACTATTACTTCCATTCCTTCCACTAAAACATTAACCTTCCCCTTCCATGTGTGATTCATTATCTTTGTTCAACATGCTCCTCATGCCAGAGATCAAATAGTTTGTTGACTTTGATCTATGCATCTGGGTTGAGTACAGTATATACTACCAAATATTCCTATGAATGTGAAGGAACTATTGAGCATGTTGGCAGCATTTTAAAACACTTGTTGAACAATCTAAACTGGAAATGCAGATCCAAATGAAAGATTAATTGTCTCTATCATGAATACTTGATTTAAGCATGCTATTTCCTCTCAATTGACAATGCTGGCATACTGTCCTTAAGATAGTGGAGTGACAAATGCTAACTTACAGATGTAGGAAGACTTGCTGTTTTCGGCACTGTAGTGAGCCACGGAACCATGATCACCCTTGTACTGGAGGATTATGGGGGTGGGGGGGGGAGAGGGGTTCTGATCCAGAGGAATGGATCCACCACCGAAGCACCATCTCCAGAGCCGCAGCATTAAGCTTTTTCAGCCGCAGCTTTGAGACAGTAAGTCGTGCTACATTCATAGGTGTTGTATGAGCTCAATAAGTGCATTTTTTACTTTGTGTAACCCTTGATTCAGGAGGTATACATTTTTTAACATGTCCCCAGGATTGGGAATAAATGACCAGCAGTGATGTAATATGATTAACACATAGGCAACTGTGTGTTCTAGTTACTGGTGCCTGTTTTTCTTTATCCAACACACATTGCACAAGGTAATAACGCCAAGACCTGGGGGGCAGACAGAGAAATGTTCAGTTCAGTAATACCAATTCCAATTGGCTTTAGTAGGATGGCTACTGTACTTTAGAAAATTCCTGGATTTCCTTTGCTTGATCACATTTACATCGCTTACGGTTACAGAGGTGTCTAACATATAGGTGTATTTTTAAATACAAAGTTATAAGAGGAGGCATCAGAAAATTCGGTCATGTTGCAATGGAGAAGATACTCATAAAAAATATATATTGAATATATTCAGTATTTTTTTTTAATTCTTTATTTAAAGCAGCAATTCCAGTTGACAGTTTGTATTTTTTTTTTTATATATTGATTTTATTTACATAATTGGAACATGGGGATCCCTGTATTTTCAGCTCATATCACACCCATTTCCTGTGATACTTACAGTTGTAGGTGCCAATGTTTGCTTTACCTTCTGTGCGATTTCAAAATGCAAGTCCAACCACAGACCTACTGTAAAGGAAGCCGCAGAGAACGACATGGTGCACTGGCAAAAAAAAAAACCTGTAGTACTGTATCTCGGGAACTGTGACATCCTCAGAGCTGAAAATAGTACAATTTTAGTGAGAGGGATCCGCTGGTTCCAATTATGTAAAGAAATACATTACAATTTGGGTGGAATTATTGCTTTAAGATTGTTTTAGTAAGGGTACATATTGTACATATACCTGAAAATATGTACAGTATGAAGTTTGTTAACTAGTCTTTTTACATCGGACGGTGATCTCCTGAGCGAAGAGGTTAATGTCATCTCAGATCTGGTGGATTTAATTGATGCAAATCTGCACTATTTATGGATACAAACTTTGATATATCCCAATATAATATTGCTCCAACTAACAAATTAGCCCAAGTGGCGCACAGCACCTTCATGCATTTGACAAAAAGTGACAAACAAATGTGGCAATTTCAAAGAAATGTCCCAGTTTTAGATGCTCGATACAAGATTTTATTAGCAGGCTAAAGCTTATGATTGGGTTACCCTCTGCCTATACATTCTTCTCAAATCAAATAATCCAGGCCATCCAATTCATGATGTTCCTTTCAAGTCACAGTAATAAGCATGGTCCGAGTTTTCTATACTGTACTCCTGCTTCAACAAAGTGATCTCTCTCTGAGCTGCAATGAGATACACATTAGAACATTAGCCACCTGATCTATTATGGCCTCATTGTTATGCGTTGTGAATAAAGGTAAATTGATGAATGATCTTATTTAAGCAAAACATTCCAATCATCATGATCAATGTGTTCAGTTATGCAGAATGGATCTTAGCCAATGAGTGGCTAGTGATTAGCGTAACCTCTTGTACACTGAAAGCGTTACACAAGTAAATTTTAATTATAATACAGTTAATGTAACCTGTATTCATGAATGTAATGTGTCTTGAGAGCTCCATATGACTTGAGTGAAAAAGGTGTTCTTCATCTAAAGAGCATTGTTGGTTACTATACATGATATAATTGTTGTAATACAGTACGTACATACAGTAATATAGTTTTGATTTGCATTTATGTTTGGGATGCGTTCACTATTGTGAAACCCATACTATTACTGTAGGACTATTCAGTAAAAAAGTTTTTAAGTAAAAGCAAAAATCCAGTATGTTTTCATATGCTTTACCTATGATGACCGGCTCCCATGGTTTATTTATATTAACCTTCTGTCACTACCAAACATATCAGGTCCCCTGCCTGCTGGACAATCTATGGTTTAGGCTGAGTAACCATGTAAACAGTCCAACATCTCATCAACTGCAACTAAAGATCAAGTGTTATGAAAACAATATGATTGAAAGATGCTGTTTTCATACTTGGTGGAACTATGGCACGTAAACATATTCAGGGTTTACTGAAACAGTCATTTTTACTTTTAAAGTAATTGCTGGGTTGTTAAGACAGTACAGCTAGTTTGGAACCACCACATATGAAAATGAACATACTGGATTGCAAAGCAATATCTTTGAGTGCTGTAGTTCAGCTCTGGGGACCCCTTGTTTAAAATAATGTAAACAAATATGGATATTTAGAAAAAAATGAGCAGCTATTGCCCTCTTTTAGTCCTTCATAACTCTTTAAGTTTAGAGATATAGAAAGTCTACCATGTTGACTTTGTATGTTATTTGTGTAACTACTTATGACCTTACTGTAGGTGATCGATAACCAGTAGGAGAGTTTGCTTTCCCTCTAGTGATTTCCTTTAGAGTGGCAGTAAGATGTTGGGATGACAAATGGTACTCCACATCTGTAAATATGTTTAAGAGTACCATGTGAAAATGGACATGAAGCAAAAGGTGACACTGCGTGCTCATTTGCATGTAATTTCCCAGAATCCCTGGAAGCACTATAGGATAAGACAGTGGAGCGCAATCTTTTTTTTTTTTTTTTTCCCTCTTTGCGCCCCCTTGGCGTCGGCGTCATGACATGTTGCCGTGACAATGAGATGTCACATGCCCACGCTGAGTCATTTGACACAGCGTTGCCATGACGATGCGTCTCCAGGAGCAAGGTAAGTGCAGTTTACAGAGGCCTTCGCTGCTTCCCCGGCACTTAATTTAAGTGCCTTCGGGAAGCACACGGGGCCTCTGTAAGTCCTGAGCCCCCGCAGACCATCTTGCGCCCTCCCTGAGTAGCTGTTACGGGCTATACATTTCTTTAACCCAGGCAGTGCTAAAAGGTGTGTAATATGGCCAGCATAAGCTTATAAGGTTCCATGTTAAAATGGATATGAAACAAAAAGTGACACTGTGTGCTCATTTGCATGTCATTTCCCAGAATCCCTGGCTACAGTGGAAGTATGAAATGCTAAGAGATAATTTTGAACAGGATTGCAGAGCCATGAATGTGCACACAAGTTACATAGTTACATACAGATGAGATTACAAAAAAACATGTCCAAGTTTAACCTATGCTAAATTTAGACGACAGTTTCTTATCCTATATTTGTATTTACTGTATTTTGATCCAGAGGAAGGCAAAAAACCCCCCCACCCTCCATGAAACATCATCCAATGATGTCTCACACGGGGATAACTGATAGTTGTATTTACTGTTAATAATGAAAAACTCCAATATTGACTTACTGCATTATGTTATTCTTCAGGGACAGGGTTGAGTATTAATTAATAGTGACTTTTTTGAGATATTAATGACTAGGTAGGTATGTGTCTACAATGTGTGGTGAAAATGGCATTCAAATATAAGAAACTAATAATGCAAACAGTAAGGAGAATATGGGGTAAGATTCAGTAAGCTCCAATGCTGGTTATCAAGCCATGATCTGGCATTAACTGCCATTTGTCAGTGGCAGTTAACATGAAATTGGAGTCCGATACCACACATTGGTGGGTGCTTAGTGAGTTACGGTGTATGTGTCTCAGGGAGTGTTTTTTCAACCAGGGTTCCTAGGAACCCTTGAGTTACCCGAGCATCCCTAAAAGGTTCCCTGTAATTAAAAAATTGTACCAAATACAGAAGAAATTTACAATGCATCTGATGTTGGTGAGGGTTGGAGTTCCTCAGAATTTCACATAAACAAAAAAGGGAATAAGACATAAGGGAATACGACATTGAATTTAGCTAGCGGCCAATGTGTGATGTTATTTGAGAACTACATTATTTAATTTACAACTCTACAGTGTCTTACTGAGAAATATAGATCTTATTGACACGGCGTATCTCGTTTTATGTTGCTTACTGTAGTATGTGCTATGATCTATTGTTTAGTCGGATGATCCTGTTTTACAACTACTGTATACAACAGTACTTTATTTATTTTTTATTAAGATTTTTGGGGGAGGGGATACAAAAAGGAAGACAGGTAGGGGCGGGTATGGAGACATTTAAAGACAGTAATGCAAATCATAGTAAAGATACATAGACAAAAATCAAAACAAGGGGGTTAGGTACATTTCAGAAGCAACTTCATGTAAACATACTTAAACATACTTAATTGGAAGGTTGGTACTTTGCGTTGTCCTGATCACACTTCTTTCTTAACACAGGTCAGCGACCGTTTGATTTGTTTTTTCTTGGGTACATGGTTTGGTGACCTATTCTTTATGTTAACTGTGGCTTTACTGGTGGGTCTTCTCTGGAGAGTTTTATGGATACTTATAATGTAAGCACTTGATTAGAGCCCCGGGGATCGCTTCTCGCCATCCAAGGTTCCCAGACTGCCTCAAACTTACAGTAGCCACTTTATCATTAAGAATGCTGTCAGTTTTTCCATTAGGAGTGTCTGCCATAGTCTTTTTTCAACTTCCAATATAGTTGGGCATTTTAATCGCCAAGAGGCTGCACAGTACTTTATTTTAATGGCTCTTTGACTAATAAGTGAAGCTGCAACCCAAACATTGATTACAGTTTGTAGTTAAAGCAGTAATACGGGCTTTTCTTTTAAACAATGTTTTATTTTTTTTAAATTTTATTACAGGATTGAAACAGGAGATCTTCGGAGCTGAACTGTGTTAATTTCAGCTACGGGGTCCCCCTGCTTCGAGAGATATTTACCTCCATAGGGGTATCTCTGCAATCAGAGAAACTGTGTGCCTAACATAGCAGTGTTTAAATGTCCCGCGGGCCAATAAGAAGCTGTGACATCATCCAGTGCGGACTTTCTATTGTCCCTCATGACCGAGACATTTAAACTGAAAGAGATACCGGCACACCCTACGCTAGTAAATATCTGTGGAAGCAGGGGGTCCCCGAATCTGAAATTAACACAGTTCAGCTTCGAAGATCTTTTGTTTCAATCCTGTTTTAAAAATAAAAAAATGAATCCCGTATTGCTGCTTTTACTGATCTGATATTATTATTTCCTATGTTTCTATCTCCCTATTGTATGTAAGGGTTTCTGAGTTCTAACTGCTCTGATGTCCAAGATAATCGTACATCTGTTTCACAGCATCTGAACTGAATTATGTTCAAAGAGATGTTCTCCAGTTGACTTATAGGAAACACTCGGAAATGCCAATTTCATATGTGGTTGTTGGTGTCATGTGGAGGCCAGGAAAGGCTTAGGCTTTGCTGGGGCCCAAATCAGCATGGCCCCCTCTAAAAAGTTATGGGGACTTACCTTGACGAATGGCCCTCATCTGGCAGCGTTGCGGAATCATGACGTCAATGTGGCATGTGACATCACGTTGCCATTGCAATGACGTTTATCGCCATGGCAATGTGATGCTACAGGAGGTGGCCAGCTCTGGAAAAGGTAAGATCCCACTCATAAACTAACATAGACAAAGACATACACACACACTGACACACCTCTTCCGTTCCGGGAGGGCCCACGCTCCCACCTCTCCCCTGTTGGTGCCAAAATCCAACTTCTGCTCGACTGGAGGGGGAAGCTGGGGAGGTCCTATGCCGCCTCTTCCTGCTCCACCCCCTGGATGGGTGGAAGTTGGATCCTGGTGCCAACAGGAGGAGGGCCTCCCAAAAGGTGTGGGGTGCAATGCGGCCACCATAATCGCCTTTTCCTAAGGCTGCCCCTGCCGGCTACATTTTTAGCACATTGAGATTTGTGCAGTTCTTGGTAGTCAAGTCAAGAAGTCCATCTCTTTTAACTGAAATAGAACATTAAGCTGCTAATCAAGTTAGGTCATTATTTGGGGAAATGCACGGTTAAGTTATGTAACCCTTTAAACTACTTGCTAATTTCACATAGGTTTGTTGTGGAATTAAAATAGTATAGGCCAAGGAAATGTTTGCCAGACTACTGCTTTAACAGTATATGGTACATGCATATCGGTCCAGGTTTTTTTTATGACAACAACTCGTTTAGGTAAACGATTCTCCAGTTTGAAAATGTGAATAGAGACAATATCCAGATGTGATCTGCTTGTCTTGGATGGAGTAACGTTACACATGGAATATATATTGGCAAAAGGTAGAATGGAAATACAACACTAATGTAAGAAACAACAAGGATTGGAAAGTGTCAAGAACATGGAAAATTGAAACGTGGGGCAGGCAAAGTAACCAGTGAATCAAGATGTAAAGACTCCAAGGACTATTAATATTAAAAAAAATATATACAGTACACTTCTCCCAAAGAAATAGAAGGGAAACTATTTTCTTTGCTGGGACAGCAATTCCCTTAATCCTTACTACATATTTTTAAACAGGTGCTCAGAGTGTTAAATGTTTATTGCTGTATGTTTTTTTTTTTTTTTTTTTTAGTTTTCTGTAAAAAAACAATCACAGCTAGCAATGGATGTTACAGTTGCAATAAAGAAAAGGAACTCAACCACATAATGCCCTATTTGCCATTTTAAAGTACTAATCTATACGGCTTGTTCATGTTTTGAAATCATCAAATAACAGGTGACCTCCAAATGCATTCACTGCTGGATGCACAAAATACCGATTGGCCCTTAATCAGTATTTTGGAAAGCTGCTTCTCAGTGCTTGAGGACATTTTAGTCATTCATTTGAAAGGATCAGAACCAGATCCACAACATATTGAGTAGGTTAAAAAAAAAAACGTTGTGCTCCAAAGGCCCAAAAGGGAAGTTTTACTCAAATGCCATACAAATACAGCTAAAGTACTATATACAAAATATATTTTCATAGCAACATACATAAAGCAGTTTACAATATAATGAATAAGGGTTTAAATGATTGGAGGATATAACGCCATTAATTGTGAGATTACCCTGCCTCTGAACATATTGAGTATGTGGTCAGGTCACCATATTTGACATGTAGGCACTTGCACAACTACACAGTAGTTCACACATTTGTCTAGACTTTTAGATAATTGATAAGAACAGCTTCAGGGATCCACGTCCTCTTGTGAAGAATTAAACAAATGTGTTTTATAACATGGAAAACATGGACCAATTCCTGCACCCACAAGGATGGTAACTATTTAGACCTGGTCTTTACTAAAATCTGTTTCCTTTCTGATTTATCTATCTCCCCCTTCCACTCTCTGACTATCACCTCCTACCATACACCACCACTCATTCCCCTCATTCCCCAGCTACCTGTTCTCCTAGCTACTCTCGAGACCATTGCTCCATTAACTTCTCTGCTCTGGCATCTACCCTGAATGCTAACCTCTCTTCTATCTGTCATTCATCTGAATCTGACAATTTTGTCTACACTTACTGTACAACTCTATCTTCTCCTCTCTTGATCTATATGCCTCTTCTCAGCTGAGGCACATACATCCCTCCAACCCAAGACCTTAGTTAAATTCACAAACATGATCCATTTGCACTTCGCACATGTTCCTTTGAACGTCTCAGGAGGAAATCTCACACTCATGCTGATTTTACACCCTATAAATTTATCCTCTCCTGTTTTAACTTCTTAGGCCAAACAAATTTTCCTCACTCATCAACACTAACAAATCCAATCTATACTGTCTTTTCTCTGTATTTGACCATCTCCTCCACTTTCTCCCTGTACCCATCCTGTCTTCACTTCTCCTCAACCTTTGCCGAGTACTTTAAAGGCAAGGTGGATAGAATCCACAATGAGATTTCTCTGTCCTTTCCACCTCCTCTGCTTCTATCAAAACCTCCTATCACTCTTGATCCCTTTTCTCCTATTAGTGTTGTAAGTTTCTAAGCGAATTTTCTCTTCTCCTTGAATCCTTCTCCTGGTTTCCCATCAAATTTAAGATCACCTACAAAGTTCTCCTACTTACTTTCCACATCTGCTCCTCCCTACATATCAGCTTTGATCTCTCCTTATGCCCCTGCTCGTCTCCTCTGCCCTACCCATAACTGTCTCCTTTCCCCCCCTTTCACCTCTTCTGCTCTCTCGCCTTTTTTCTGTTAACTGCCCCTTACCTGTGAAACTCCCTCAGACTTGGTATATGCCAAGCACCTTCCCTCCCCACTTTTAAGTCAAAACTTACCTCCCAAATGAAGCATTTCAACAGCTTCGACTCATAACTACTGTCCCACACCAACAATCACTCCTTCCAACCATTGTGGCGAAGCACTGCCATTTACTGCACTTATTCCTTCACCTGCTATCTGTAAATCTCTCAACATGCCACTTAGATTGTAACCTCTCTGGGGCAGGAGTTTCCCATCCTTTTGTCTGATTTTGTTTGTTGCCCTCGTTGTATTATTCCCTGTACTGTCTCTTTTGTAAAGAGCTGAGTAGACTGTTGACAATATCTAAATAAAGGCATGCATACATACTGTACATACATACATTCTAGATTTTCCCATTAACGTGTCCCATCTCCATATATACAATTGATCTTTACATAAAAAGAGAATATTTTTTAAGATCT
This sequence comes from Ascaphus truei, assembly GCF_040206685.1. NCBI lineage: Eukaryota > Metazoa > Chordata > Amphibia > Anura > Ascaphidae > Ascaphus > Ascaphus truei. The sequence goes on along the minus strand of NC_134489.1, from coordinate 54,507,947 downwards.
TGTCTTGCTGGTTATCCCAAGTAAGGGAATCATTTTACATTAAAGGGGGAAATCCCTCCTAGAACCAATGGCAGTAACGTTTTTACATTTTTACAGAAATCTGACACCTAATATATTTTTACGTTTGTTTATAAACATAGTGAGCTGAGACTTGAGAGGGTTTAATTTCCTCTAGCTGCTCCCTTTTTTGTCTGATGTCACTGTGTGTTCAACAAGAGTTTGCCCAGCCAGAGCCCTCCTCCCCTATTTATCCTCATAAGAACAGAATGGACTAAGGGTAAAGAAAACAATTAATAGACAAAAGTTCCCCATTCAAATGTGCCTACAAATTGTAATTTGTAATTTCCAAAGAAACAAAACAAGCAAAATATTTGCTTTTAACCTGTTTAGATTTGTTAATGGAAGCCAATTAGATTGTTAAACTCCACAAAATATGAAAAAACAAAACAAACAGCGCACTGACTATCAGTATATAAGAAAAAGTGTATTGTAGAAATACATCACATAAAGTCCTCAGAAAAAAATGAGTAGTAGTCCAGGGATCATTGGAACACGCCGACTGAAAACAATGAGTCTCTGGAAACCGATCACCATCAGTAGATGGATATGACACTAGCATTAGATACCCGGCACAACTGCTGCGAGCGCTGGCACGCAGGCGTAACCTTTGGGTGATCTCAACGCGTTTCGCAAGTCTGTGCTTCATCAGGGGGAGGGTACAGTTTGCTACACTTCCACTATACATATTATTTTTATGTGGCCGACTGTGTGTGATTTCACCTTTTAAATCCCTCACCCAGAATCAAACCTTCCCTCACATTGCTACGGCCCTGAGCAGCAATGAGTATATGAAATTGGGGCCTATTAGTTTCCATCTTTGGGATGATTCCCTTCCTTCCTGGTCTCTCTTGGTTTGTATATTTTGTCAGGCTGACTTGGAACTGTTGATGGATTTTGAATATACCAATCTTCTCTTTATGGAATGTCATTGTTTCTTTTCCCCTTTGTAAGATTAGGGTTAACAGGCCACTCTTACTGCAACTACAGATTGATACCTTCTTAAAGACTTGTTTCTGCATGCAAAAATTGGAATGGAATCTACCTTCTGACAGTCAGATACTGTTTCTTAAAAGAGCAATTCATGCCATTTTAATTTTTTTCATTATTTGACACCGATTTTGATGCAAGGGGTCTCCGGAGCTGAACCCCATTAATTGCAGTCCAGGTTCCGGAGATACTTACCTCTGTAGGGGATACCAGTTGCCGCTCCTGCTGAGCTAGCATCGGTTTAAAGCTCCCATGTCCGGTGGGTTAATAGGAAGCCGATTAACAAAAATAGACAATCTTAGCTCAAGGAACTGCAAGAAAAAGTCCTGTGGTATAGTATAGATATAGAAGTCGGGTACTGACGGCAGCAATAGGAATGCAGGTATATTGGGTGGTATTGTAGTAGTCAGAAACGGTTAAAACATGGAGATCGAGACTGTCAGAGTAAATAAGGAATGAGCCTGTACGCTCGTGCAGAACAACCGATGGGGGTATGCAATTCAGAGACGTGAATTACTTCTGAATCCCTGCTCTGTATGAAAGTTCCTCCTCGATCTCTGCAGTCACGCTGGGGAGTATGGCTGCTCCATGTAAGACACCGTCTCCGTCAAACATGGCTGTAAATATCCAATGTGTCGAATCCTGCAAGGCTGCTGCGCTTCACCCCAATCTAAGAACCAGGATACAATGGAGAATTGGTGGGACCAATCCTCCGTTGTTTCATTGTAATAGGAAGTCGAACCTGATGACGTCACAGCTTCCTATTGGCCCGCAGGGTTTTGGGAACTTTGTACTGTAACTCCATGTACATGAACCCTGGTAGCCGAGTGGAGTGACTGCCGGCACCACCTATGGAGATAAGTATCCCCAGAAGTAGGGGGGCCCTAGACCTGAAATGAATGGGGGTTCAGCTTTGGAGACACCGTGCTTCAATCCAATGAAAAAAAAGAACGGCATGAAATGCTGGTTTAAGATGAGATCCATTTTTTTTTTCTTTGTTAATCATTTTGTTAAGGAGTTTGGAAGATACAGTAAGATAAAATATTTAAAGTGACACTGATGCACAGTAAGCATCTGTCCCACAATATATAGGTAAAGATAGAGCAGAGGCAAGTGTCAAATTCTACAAATATATAGCTAAAACAAAATATTAGATAATTTCATATTCCTGTATGCAGGACTTTACAATACAAGTAAACAGACAATGTAATATATAGGACAATAGAATTTCAATGCCCAGCAGAATTAATTTAGAACCCTTTCAGTCTACAGCTTGCCACCCGAAACGCAGACAGTAGAATAAATTATTGCTACAATATATCAAACCTATACAAAAATCTTCAAACATTACAAAGAAAATACCAAACATTACCAATTACTAATCCTATTACACATACAGGAAAAGCTCCTCTGTTCCCCAAAAATGCAGATGTTCTGCACTGGATATGAAACCGGCATACTTAACATGGCAAAAACAGAGCTCCTTATACTTCCTCCTAAACCTGGCCCTACTACCTCCTTTCACATCCCTGTTGGAAATACCATAATTAACCCAGTAGCCCAAACACGCTGCCTAGGGGTCACACTCTATACCTCTCTCACATTCTCCTCTCACATTCAAAACGTTTCTAAAACTTGTCGCTTTTTCCCCTGCAATAGCACAAAAATACGCCCTTTCCTCTGTTACTCAACTGCTAAAACTCTGACTCAGGCCCTCATTCTCTCCTGTCTCGATTACTGCAACCTCCTGCTGTCCGGCCTCCCTGCTTCTCACCTGTCTCCCCTACTATCTATCTTAAACGCTGCTGCCAGAATCACTCTACTCTTTCCTAAATCCTATCTCCTCGTCTCTCCTCCTGAAATCCCTCTCCTGGCTTCCGATCAAATCCCGCATCTCACACTCCATTCTTCTCTTCACTTTTAAAGCTTTACAGTCACTCTTCTGTCCCTCCTTACATCTCAGCCCTAATTTCTCGCTATGCACCATCCCGACTCTTGCGTTCTTCTCAAGGATGTCTTCTTTCTACCCCCTTTGTATCTAAAGCCCTCTCCCGCCTTAAACCTTTCTCACTTTCTGCCCCGCACCTCTGGAATGCCCTTCCCCTCAGTACCCGACTAGCACCCTCTCTATCCACCTTTAAGACCCACCTTAAGACACATTTGCGTAAAGAAGCATATGAATAGCACTGTGGATCAGCCTGGACACATGATACATAAAGCTTGGTCCCCTGCAGACGCACTTACTAGAATTCCCTCCTACTGTCTCTATACGTTCCCCTACCTACCAATTAGATTGTAAGCTCCTCGGAGTAGGGACTCCTCTTCCTTAATGTTACTCTTACAGTGTGTCTGAAGCACTTATTCCCATGACCTGTTATTTATATTATTTGTTATTTTATATGATTACAACATGTATTACTACTGTGAAGCACTATGAATATTTATGGCGCTATATAAATAAAGACATACAATACAATACAATACTTGAGCTATCAAAGAAAGTAGGGAATCTGTATTCATTGCACCGGTATTCTTAAGACAAAAGCTGAAATGCCATGCATGGTTACCAGTTGACTCCAATTCATAAGGTAAATTTGATCGAACCAGAAAATTACTGATCATTATAACTTTTGCAGTGCTGAAACCTTTTATGAACATAGTGTGTACTATTGATTATTACAGTTAAAATGTCCATGAGTTCATCAAATTACTAGATTTGTGAAATATACAGATTTCTAAATGTACAAATTTCTGTTCTAAGCCAACCAGAATGATATCCATGTATGATGTACTGTACCAGTGCATTATTTCACAGTGTAAACTAGTTTCTGCTCATTTCACCATCTCATTTTGTTTCTAGTCCTCTTTTACACAACAGCAGGAAACCATTATCCTACCATTAAATTCCATTCCAGTGAGATGATGCTGTTAATGATACCCTAGAGATTCTTTTGTGTGCGATATAACATCTGTCCCTAAAGGTAACATAACCCAGCAGGTATTGGTTTACCAAAATATGTAACCAAGAAGTTTGTGGTACATTCAATTTTGACATCAGGTGACAATCATTGCCATATGTATCCCATTGAGTTTTCACTTTACTACTGTAGTAACTGTAGCACGGAATAGATTAGATGTCATGACATATTTTTGCAGGTTTGTAATGAAATTATTCTAGCAGTTTTTCCAGAAAGGGCAGAAATGCATTGCATTTAATAGGTTGATCGTTTTTTTTTTTTATGTCCTTTCATAGTACTCAGTGTACATAACATGGTATGTATAATTGTGCAGGCACAAGGATTGTCTGCCCTGTAGAGCTTACAAACTAATTATTGGTACCTGAGATACAGCAAGGTAAAGTGACTTCTCCAAGGTCACTAGGATAGTTGACATTACCCCTGAGATATATATTCTGCACTACAACAAGCTAATGAAAAATAGTAATAATAAAACACAAACCCAATCTGGATGAATTCCCACTGAACTACTCCTGTTAAATACAGGCGGTCCTCGCTTTGCAACATTTCACATTTCACCAACGGCATATCCAACGCTTTATAATATATACCAATGGGCAGTTTTCCCAACGCCAACACACCTTATCCGACGCTCATATCCAACATGACGCCAGTTCTGTACTGAAAATGGAATGATTCACTGTACCAACGCTGTTTTCAAGAACGCATTGTGTCGGATACCGGAGGTCCATCTGTATTCAGGAAGAAATATTTAGCCGTATTAACTGCAGGTTCCCTAAAGTGAGCAAGCACATATGTTTACACTATCAATTCTCACTTGAATAAAGGGGAGCTTTTGTCAACCTACCCGATAGTTTATATATGTAACTGTCAGGTAATCATAAATACAGTAGCACTTCAGTCATACAGATCTCCCTTAGTCAGATGGCATTGGTCAGGCTTTTACAGTACCATGGAAAACATAACTGCGTTAAATAGAGACAAACCTACAGTATTTGTTACTTTTAGTGCAGGGGTGCGCAAAGTGGGGGGCACAAGATTTTCTGGAATTGCGCGGGGCCTGGGCATGAGATTTTCTGGGGGGTGGGGGGGGGGTTGTGCGGCTGTTAGAGAGGCCCCTCGCTTCCCTGAAGGCATTGCAAATATATGCCAGGGATTGTGCGAGGCCTCTGTAACTTTTTACTTACCTTGGTTCCGGCGACGTGTCTCTATGGCAACCGGTGTCAAATGACGCCGCGACTTCATTTGACGCTGGAGCCGTGCAGGGGGGGGGGGGGGCCTCGAGCTGTAGGTGAGAGGAGGCGGGGTGCATTAAGGTAAGTTTGCGCATCCCTGATTTACTGTATGGAAACCCTTTCTTGATTACAGACGAGACCACGAGTATTCTAAAGCTTGCCTTAAACTAGCCCGGTTACATTCTGGGTATGTGCTGGGTGTAACCTGGCTAGTTTAAGGCAAGTTTAAGGCGTTTCTGCACTGACTAATGACACATAGGATTAACACAGCAGGGGTCCCTGGCAGTCCCATTCAGTTTGAATGGGACTGCCAGGGACCCCTGCTGTTAATCTGATGGGCCATTAATCAATGCAGAAATGCTGGGTCTAGTTTAAGGCGTGAACCTGGGTCTTCTTGGCGATTTGCCACTGGTTTGTGTTAGAATAACCGTGGGCACTACAGTATGTTTAAAGTAAGTCCTCTGATATTGACAAACCACTTGACCTACAAATACTGTGTGGTCCATATTTACTATGCATTCCTACTTCATAAAATACCTTCTGGCACCAAAATACACTTTACAGCCCATTCAAAAAACACACTTGAATTGCAGTGAAAAATATCATTATTGGAATAACCCAAATAACCTTTATGCAATATGAATGAATGTAGGGCCCAGCTATTATTAATGTAGATTTTCACTTAGGAAAACGTTATATTACTTCTAAGTTCCGGAGATACTTAGCTTTTGAAGTAGGTGCCGGTAGCTGCTCTGGCTGAGCAAGAAGGGCTTTGAAGTTTGAAACTCCCATGTCACATGGACCAATAGGAAGCCGCAATTAGGATGTCACAGCTCCTATTGGCCAGAGATTTCTGAACAGCAGACATTGGGAACCCTGGTGGCTGAGGAGAACAGCTACCGGCACCTAATTTGCAGGTAAGTATCTCCAGAAGCATGGGGTTTCCGGAGCTGAAATTAACGTGATTCAGCTCTGGAGACCCTCTGCTTCAACACCATAAATTTAAAAATGTTACATTCGGGGAAAAAATTGCCCTCTTGGTTTGCCTGTTTAAGGGATCCAAAAATGCATTTCAATTATACCCATCTTCCTGAGGCCATGAACTTTTAGCTCACTAATCCATGGAGTTTAGAATGATGTTTTTCTATTATGTTGCATTTTGTGAGTAGATTTTTTTTTGAACATTCACTTTGTCTCACCTTATTTATTTATAAGCACTATCAGCCCCTAGGGCAGTGGGGTTGGCATGAAACAGTAATCAGGAGAATCTCTTTGTGATTTGCCAGTCTGTGGCTGTTACCCAATGTGTTCCCTGTGCTAGTGAAGCTGCTTCCCTGTTCTGGAGAAGTTGTTGTTCCCATTCATTTGAATGGAGCTGATCTCTTCTGCACTGGGAAGGTACTTCACAGCATATTAAATAAAAGACCAGTGTGTTGGATGTGGTGTAATTCATGTGTTTGTAATTTCATTGTTTGAGTAAGGCTTTGTATTATTGGAGAAGTTCTCTGTCAACAGTCCTAAATGCTGAAATAAATGTATGGTGTCAATCATTTTGTCTGTATGAGTGCTTAAATATAGTGTAGAAGACTGGTAACCATTACCATGGGCAGGGGTGTGCAAACTGGGGGGCGCTAGATTTTCTGGGGGTGTGTGGCAGTTATAGAGGTCCTGCGCCCTCCCCGAAGGCATTTAAATTAAATGCCGGGGGACTGCGCAATGCCTCTATAACGCACTTACCTTACCTTCCAGCGACGTGTCGTCATGGTAACTGGCGCATGGGGAAATTTTGCGCACCCCTGACCTAGGGCACTGATAGTCCTCATGTATATACAGTAGAAGATGATACAATCTGGATATCCTCAGCAAGAGGTAAGCAGGAGAAAAAACTAGGAGCACAGCAATGAAAAACGAGAACTGGAGGCCAAATGAAAAAATAACAAAAATGTAATGGGACATCAACTATTTAGACACAGAAAGATGCCAGACTGGGAGAGTGGTAGAGAGAGGAATTGCTGTTACAGAGAAGGGGACAGGAAAACGTCCTCCGCAGCTGTGGAAGCTGGTACAGACCGTGCTGAAGCTGGAGATGTCCTGTCCTTGACAGTGGACTTGCAGAGGGGTTTCTCTGGGCTCACGTGGGGCCGAATTCCCCATCGAAGCAAAGGACAGACCGTGCTGAAGCAGGGATGTCTGCGCCAACACCTGCACTTACAGATAAGCAAAACCCTTATTTGCTGTATACAGAGACTTTATATGCTCAGCAATAATAATATCTGTTTGGGGGTGGAACTAGCTTAGCTGTCCATCCAGGTTAGTGAGTGTTTGAAGCTGAAAGTACAGTTATTCTCCTAAGAGGAGTAGGATGGTGTGCCTGTTAGTATATGATTAAATCCCTGTAAATAAACCCCATGTATAGAGAAATACAGTGTTTCCAGCCTTAATTGGGACTAAAAGAGACTGCAACGTGGTGTGGACATCACTGTTATGTGTAGTAAGGATGTCCTGTCACCTTTTTTTTTTTTTTCAGTTTGGGAACATTCCTTTTTCAGATAGACCATAGTAATGAACAGAGATTTTTCGCTGACCAGAAGAGGAGAAGGCAAGTGCCTCTCTGAGTCAAGACTCCGGAGCAGAGTCCCTAGTGAAGCCCAGATTCAATAGGTATGGATGAGGTAGTGCACAGAGTGACAGGATACTGATCTCTGAAGATGGTGTACCATAACTAATAGGTCCTCAGTAAAATCCTGATCTTTCAAGTATAGAGGAAGAATGCAGTACACAACAAAGGGATCCTGACCCCTGTGAAATGTGGTTTCCCCGACCAGGGCCCACCAGATACATGGGTATTGAGGAAGCTATACAAGAGATTGCCAAACATAACTAAAGGGTACAAGTACCTCTCCAGCATATGAGTGAGAGCTACATTTCCAAGGGGATGATATCCTACAGAAGCCTCCCTAGTGTAGGAGTGAGAGCTACCAAGGGAAGAAGCACAGAGTAACCATATTGTTTGGCACCAGTTAATGTCTTTGTGAGGCCTGCCCTTTTGTACAGAATGTGGAGCATCATCAATAGATGTGAATAAAGCTCTTTGTTTGTACTACTGTATAAATGTTCCTGGCGCCTTTCATTCTAACATCTGCATATCTACACACAGCCTGCATGGATCCAGCATCCTGCAAAGGTATGAGACACTGAGCATAGCCATGTAAATAATCTATCATGATGTCAACTCCTTAAAAGCCGGGCAAGGAAAGTTACAATTGTATCCCACATATCTATTAAACTGGCATGCGCTACTTCCTTGCCAACATATGTTAAATTCACTCTTACAAACACATGCTAACAATTAATTTTATAGGTTCTTCACATCTTACATCTCTTACATTTCTACACACTAATATTTGAATGTTTTGAGATGAAGGGTCCCTGATTTTTCTTCTTCTGTAATGTATGATTTATACTGTAGAACCCCTGGTTTCTGAGATAGTCACCTGTGAAGCTACATTTTTTTCAGTGTCCTCAAGAAGAAACAAAATGACAGTTTAAATCTCAGGTCCTGCGAGCCATAAGGCTGTGCTTATAGTGCTGGCGACGCGATGTCGCGGCAAAACAAATGTGTTGCCGCCGTCGCTTATAGTAAGCGCGACGCGGCGGCGCGAAATTTTGAAGCTGGTCAAATTAGATTTTTCAGAGGCTGTCGCCACATGTGACACAGCCTCTGAGCTAATCAATGGCCAGGTCGCTTGCGACGTCGATGCAAAGCGAAATACAACTTTTGCGGGTGACGTCATCCGTCACGTTGCTGTCGCGCGGCCTAAGAAAGCTGTAACGTCATTCGTTGTGGCTTTCTGTTGGACGGCCATTTAATACCAAGCACAAAACCAGGAAGTAAAGCCAGTGAACCAGAAGGTTTCCGGGAGCTGAAAACATGATTCAGCTGACGACCCCCTGGTTCCCATCCTGCAGAAAAAGGGGGTCAGAACGGCAAAATTGCTGCTTGAAAGATCTGCATTATCATGCAAAGCTTCCACATATTGGTCAGTATGTGTGAAACGCAATCCCAAGGTCCTTTTCCACTTCCTCTACTGTGTAAGCTTTCCTTTTACAGTAATACTTCTCAATTATACCAGTGATACTAAAATAAGGATATTTAATATGTAGGAAAGGAAAACATTGTAAAGTCAGCCAAGTAATATGTGATCTACCAAAAATTGCTAAATTATGTGTTTTTTCCTTAAAGTGCTCTTATCAGATTCCCTTACAGGAGAAATCCATTGCATTCTAAAAGAAAATAAATTCTATTTTAATATGTAGTTCAAAGTCAAAATACAGTATAATAGTACACGTGTTTCAGAGAGGCTATGAAAGCTTTGTACCCTGCTATTGTCTCTACACAAAACTCTCCTTGGTCCATTAAAATGTATCAGCATCAAGACAAAATTTGATGTTACTGTAGACCCCTTTCCCCGTTACTAAGGGAATAATGCGTGCTGCCTTTTACCTGTGGCTCACAGAAGGCTGCGGCCGGCGGCCGCGGGCCACCAGCTGATTGCCTCTGTTCTGGAGGTCCCCACTGGCTCCTTCCGGAGTAGCTGACTGCGTGCTGTGAAGCGTCAGCCAGCCGGAGCTACAAGGAGCTTGTGGTTTCGGTGGGTGTCGTGACACGCAAGGGAGCCAATCCGAGTTCCCCCTCTGCTCCCCCACGCCCCCCGTTCCGATTTCCCCCCTCTGCCCGATCCCCGTTCCGATTTCCCACCTTGCTCCGATTCACCCCCTGTGTGTATTTGCCTGTGTTTGTGTGTGAGTGCCTGTGTGAGTGGAGGGAGCAGGGAAGGAGCTGCGGGTGTGTGTCTTGGGGTTTTTTTGTTAACTTTTGGCCGGCTTGGGAGGAGGGAGCGGTGATGCGCGAGAGGCAGAAAATTTGTATCTCCCGCTCCCTACAGACCGCAAGTAGTGGTCAATTGCCTGTCA